>NC_142997.1:621060-924090 GCF_061535395.1 Colias eurytheme | reverse complement strand
TTTAAATAAGTATACTACCATGTACGTGTTATTAATTGATAAATGTGACAGGCCTCGAGTACACATATAGCATTTTGAAAATAGTTAATGTGTTCTCTCTCTCTCTTCAGCCTTTCTCCGTCCACTGTTGGACGTAGGCCTCTCCTAAGGCACGCCATTGGGCTCGATCTTCATCTTTTCGCCGCCATGCTGTACCAGCAATCCTGCGTATATCGTCATTTGTTAAATTTTAAATAAATAAATATTTCAGGAAATTTTCACACACTTCACGATCTGATCCCATACTAAGCTTTCGTTTGTGTTATGGAAACACAAAATGGCTGATAAACATATATAATTTTAAATAAATACTTATAAGGATAATCGACACAGAGCAAACATCTATGTTCATCACAAAAATATATGACAATAGAGTAGTTATGGTTACTTTTTTATAAATCTTATTTGGTATCATTAAAAAAAACATGCATAACACGTTCTCTAGCTAATCTAGGCTACTGATATTTAATATTTTCTTAAGATGATTAGGTTACTTGACTCTTATTACCTTATTAGGTAGTTATAATTTATTTAACCGATAACATTGTTCATAAGTGCCTTTAGAACGTGTGGGTGGAAATATCGATTGGAGCTCCAAAAAGTTGGGCCTGTGAAGCTTATGTTATTTTCAAATGAGTATTTACCAGAAAATTCTTTGAATGGTTATTTTAGTAAAATTAAACATAATACCTGAACAAATTCCCTCATAGGAGGTCCGTGTCCCAGAAGTGGGAACGTATATGGGCTGATGATGATGATGAACAAAATGCATCGTTATAACAATTTTAACAATACAATATTTAAAGAAATACCGCCTCCTTGGTACGGTAGTTGACGCGTGAGCGTAGAACCGAGGGTTCCTGGGTTCGATTCCCGGTGGAGACGAAGAAGAAAAAAATGTCTCGGTCTGGCAGGACACAGAAGCCTGATCACCTACTTGTTCCTAAAGAAAATCGATCAGTGAAACAGATGTATGCATAATGCATCTGCCCCTTACCCCACTTGGGGACATGAGACTTCACTACTATTTAAAGAATGAATCTAAAACGGGTATAATCTCACAAACAGCTGCTAATCGAAGAAAATATTCAAACTATCGAAATAAAACCGGATTACGGTAAATTCCGTCGCGATCTTAATGTTGTCGAATCTTCGAATAATAAAAATGTAATTAGAAGGGTCTTCAAAGGTAATCTTGGGAGATTAATAGCTTAAATTAGCGGTCCTTTGAATAATGAACATTCCGGAATCTGGCTATTTTCATGTTTCCCTGTTTTCGTAAAATGATTAAGTGAAGAGTGCTAGACTTGTTCTCGTAATCCCGTTATTTGGATGCTTTTATTGATTCGACCGTGAAATGTATAGCTTACGTTCCTTGGTTATTTATCCCTTTCAACTTCAAAAGGTATTTGTTTTTTTTAACACGATTATTTTGTTATTATAATTGCGATGAATATTGTATGTGAGGCTTCACTTTGTAGCTCATATAAATATAATTAAAATATACACAGACGAGATTTCAGTTTGGACTCATTTGTATTAGTTGTAGATTAAGATTGTATGATATGTAGCGTAGGTATACTTCTGGTATCGTTATTAGTTACTTATTTAAGTTTCTTATTATTATCGAAATGTAAATCTCTATTAGAGGTCCGCGCCGCAGTCCAAAAGCCCAGCGGCGGCGCGCCGGGTGCGGCACCCGGCGCGGCGCGGCGTCGCCGGCGTGGGCTAGTTATTTTTAAAGTTATTAGGGGGTGGGCGGGCAGTAGAAAAATCTCTCTTTAAGTTTAATAAAAAAAATATTTTTATTAAAATCAAGTAGCTTAACTATTTAGTGATGAACATGATAATTATAAACATTGCCAATAATTTTATTGGCAATGTTATGTCAGAGCAAGCAAAGGAGCAGGTGGGCCACCCGATGTTAAGTGGTCACCACCGCCCATAAACACTTGTAACACTATAGTGTTACAAGTGCTTTGCCGGCCTTTTATGGACAAATAAGCTCTTTTCTTGAAGGCCCCAATGTCGTAGTTGTTCGGGAACACCGCAGGTGGCAAATCATTTCATAGTTTCACCGTACGCGGAAGGAAGTTGCGGGTGAAGTGGACAGTGGTGGAGCGCCAACCATCCAGATGGTGCGGATGGAACTGGTTTTTACGGCGTGTGGTCCAGTGGTGGAACTGTGCGGCTGGTAAAAGGTGGAACAATTCCTCAGAGCACTCCCCATAGTAGATTCTGTACAGTATACAGAGAGACGCAACGTCTCTTCGCACTGACAGTGGATCGAGCCTATCGGAAAGCCTACGGTGATCGACAATTCGAGCTGCTCGACGTTGGATGCGGTCAAGAGGAAGGAGTTGATACTGTGGGGCTCCAGCCCAGAGATGAGAACAGTACTCCATATGCGGTCGCACCTGAGCCTTGTACAGCTGAAGTCGGTGGGCCGGCTTGAAGTACTGTCTCGATCTACTGAGCACACCAAGTTTTTTCGAGGCTAATTTAGCCTTCGATTCCAAATGACTGCGGAATTGAACGTCACTCGAGATTTCAACTCCGAGGATTCCGATATACTAAGGGGAGTACTTTTAAACCGATGTTCTACGACAAATGGGGTCTTTTAGCGGTGAACGCGCAAACCTGTGTCTTTAGGGGATTGAACTCGACAAGATTAAGTTCGCCCCAATCCGAGACTTCTTGGAAAGAAGACTCGACTTCAGACACAAGTTTGTTTCGACTCTCATTGAGGCTTTCCTTTGAGGTGGGATAATCGATATATCGATATAGTACATCGATATAGTAGACATTGTCTACTATATCGATGCGACGTTGCCGTGTTGTAGACAACATCGCGTGCGTGACACATGGTTCGCGCGCAAAATTTGAACTCGGCGCCAATTTTTCTGTGACCCGGCGGCGGCGGCGGCGCGCCGGGGTCTCTCGGCGGCGGCACGCCGGCGTGGCGCGGACCTCTAATCTCTATTAATATGTTAAACAAGTTGTATTTCGCCATTATAATAATATTATCTTCTTTTACTTATAATAATTTGCTATTTATTCTTCTCTAAATATGTATATATTATGGCTTACTTACACTCTCTATCGTTCTGTAATCACGAATGCAGTTCATGCACAAAAATGTTAATAAATAATTCAAAAGCACCATAACCATGAACACCACGGATTAACAAACATTATGCGTTCTTTATCACCAATAAGCCATTTCTGATGTACTACAGCCCTCGATTATTTCATTAGAACGATTATACATGTCATAATCAATGCTTAAATTACCATAATTATCATGATAATGGTATCGGTAAAACACATGAATATTAACGAGCCGGTTAACATCAGCGGATTATTTTACATTTCAATTTATTTCGCGTTTAGTACGCTTTTGTTTATTTATACCTATAGTTTATTGTTCTGGCTGTATAGTGTGAGCCAATCAGGTGGAACTGTGGTCTGGCTTGTTAATGTATTTGATGGGCCAATACTAATTTGGGTTGATGTATTGATAGTGAGCGTTTTAAATGAAAATTTTGTCTTACTTTTCTATGTATTAACATCTACCATTAACAAATTGCTATCGTTTCAATGTACAATAAATAGCGCTGTATTAAATAAGGTGAATATTTAAAAACAATAAAGAGATTCCTTTCTGAGTATATTTCATTCATAAATCTACAATTTTCTGTACATTTTAAAATATAATATTCAATACTGTATTTGCTATCTCATGTTTGTACGTTTGTATTGACTTAATACCATTTTTATTTACTCTTTCAACAATCCCTTCACACAAAACAATCATATTTTTTACACAAACCTTTTTTAAAGTCATCAAATTAATTAAATTCAAATAGATCTGTGAATGTAGAAATGAGAACATACAATAGATAGGTTAATCTCTCTCTATTAATGTTTTAAGGTCCTGTTTCATCTCTTCTTGAAAGAGTGTTAGGGTAGTGTATAGGCTCATTTGACTCTTTGTGGCGTATATGTTCAAATATTATTTTTAGTTTTAACTGACAGATAACTTAATCTAAAGAAAAAGAAACAATTCGAGGCCGGATTCAAACCCGCACCTTCCACTATACCAGAGCGACATTTAGCCTCTCGGTTACCCGTGATTCCGCCAGAGCAATTAACGAAGGCAAAAGACGCGGGTTCGAATCCCGTCTGGCTTTTCCATGATTTAAAAATTTCTCAAATAAGAAGCGTTTTGAATGCTCATTGCTCAATTAAATACCATAACCTGAAGCTTTGAAATCGGCCCTTATTCTCGTAAATTGTAAGCTGTAGTGAACATAAAATCTTACCGTAATCGTAGGGTCATTAACAGGTCCCTTGCGATACCTTTAATTATGATCTCATTACCGCGTAATTTGCGTCCAATGAAATTGGGCATAATTAGCCCAATATCATTGGACTATCTTGTAGCTTTGTTGATATGGATATTTTAAGACGATACACAAAAAAAAATCCACTGCTTGGCGGGCGGAGTCTAATAGCTCGCTATCGCGAACGCGGGTGTGCGCGAAGTCATTCTTGCATACTCGCCGCGCTGCCGCTGGCCGACTCGGGACAAACATGTATGGAGTCGTCATACAGTTATAATATTGTTATACATATATTTAATTGTTGATTTATTGGTTTTATTTTCTTGCTTATAAACACAAAATTATCTTCTTTTTAACCACTACTTAGACATTATTAATAATTATTAATTATTATTATTTCGTAATGTTTACTTTATTACAAAATAATACAGATTATAAATAATCTTTAAAATAACAAAAAATATTGTTACTCTGAAAAAATGAAATGGTACCTAATTACGCGGACTACTGAATTGATTTAGATAGAATTTGATGCTGACGTAGATATTACATCATGCCCAGAAATGAAAGGTACTATTTCTGAAAGAAGTTATAAACCCTAATTCTTCTCAGTCAAAGTCAAGAGTGGAAGATATCGCTAATACAGTAAAACTGATGCGAAACTTTGGATGTTAATTTGTATATTTTTTTGTTAGTTGTTACTTAATCACGTCAAGACTACATTATCAATTTTGATAAAATATAGCTAATTGCCTGGATTTACACATAGGATACTTTTTATCCGAACTGAACACTTCTGTGGGATAAAACAGGATCAGGAACAGCAAAGCCGCGGTCGGAATGATATTTTTTTAAATAAAAAAATTGTTTAAAAAAAACACAAAATATATTGACGCATGTATTTATTTTTTGCACTCTATTATAATTGTAATTATTCATTACAAATAATCAAAATAAAATAGCCAGAACAAAGTTAGGCCCTGGTAGGATAGGTAGGCAGGTACAGCAATGTGAGACAAACACTGGCTTATTTATACCAATAATAATGTATTATAAACATTAAATTAAGTTTACTTTCTAACAACAAAAATACATAATATTAGCTAACGTGAAAACGAATCAACCAATCATCCCACAACAATGAAATGTGCACACAAATATTCATCCAAATCGGTTCATGTGATTAGGAGGAGTGACTGCAGCGCCATCCTCCGGGCCCAATTGTGTTTCCAGATCACCCAGGAACTCAATTTAATATACTTACACAAAATTTTTCGAAATGAAAACTCACATTACTATGTAAATATGAATATAAACCGGTTTTAGTACTAAGCAATTTCCCGCACAGGTGTAGTAAGTATAAATGAAATAAATATCAACATCAAATTCTTTATACAACATACTTATCTACCACCTACTAAGAAATTCTTGAAATTTATTCGTATTTTTTTAAAATATAATACTACTCCAACGAGCTCCTGTTCCATAATTCCATATTACGTCCACCATACTTCCACTAAGTTCACCATGATTTTTTATTTCTTTGCACTTTGTTGCTTTTTGCTAAAAATGGAATCATGCGATAAAACCAGTAGAGCGTTGATAACATACATTTTTGACTGAATAAAGGTACTTACGAAGGAGTGGGTTCACATTGTGAACAATCAGTGGGTTTATTTTCCTTCTGGATTCCGGATTTCTGAAAAGATTATTTATGCTATAAATGAAAAAATCTTACACATTCGTTATGTACTTAAAACAGGGGTACATATCAAACATCGTCTATAATACAATTATCATCAAATTTAAAATAAAACCAGCTTACTTCATTAATTTGTTCCAATTGTAAGCATTCTTTTTCCTCCAACCTTTATGTTTCTTCTTCTTATTTTCTTTATTGTCCCCATTTGTCTCATTTTGTCTTATCGTGTTGTCACCCTTTTTTACGACTGCGCAAGCGACACAAGTTCCCCGTGTGACGGCCGTAGCGGGAATGACTCGTGCAGCGATCGGGGTAGGAAGGTACAGGGCGGCTCTCGCTATATTGGCTGGTCAGGCGCTAATTTCAAGTATTTCTTGTTTATTTCAAAACCATCGCATATTTCAAAATTCTAACACGGTAGACGTATAGGTGATGAATTAATTTTTCTAACATTTACGGCCCTTTTCAAACCTTCGTAATTTTTATATTATTAAAGTTGTCGTGATGAAAATTCTTGACAAGAAAGTTCAATAGTAACACAATACGTCTACCGTTTTAGAAACATGATTCCATGATATTTTCTCGATAGAAAAAAAATACAAAGTTCTCATTGTTATTTTTTTATAATCTCTGGCATCTTCAAAATAACAAACGTAAAGTTACGACTTTTTGGATATTAACTATAAAATATACAACCTATACGTCTACCGATTTAGAATTTTGAAATATGCGATGGTTTTGAAATAAACAAGAAATACTTGAAATTAGCGCGCGACCAGCCAATATAGCGAGAGCCGCCCTGTACCTTCCTACCCCGATCGCTGCACGAGTCATTCCCGCTACGGCCGTCACACGGGGAACTTGTGTCGCTCGCGCAATCGTAAAAAAGGGTGACAACACGATAAGACAAAATGAGACAAATGGGGACAATAAAGAAAATAAGAAGAAGAAACATAAAGGTTGGAGAAAAAAGAATGCTTACAATTGGAACAAATTAATGAAGAAGTTGGTTTTATTTTAAATTTGATGATAATTGTATTATAGACGATGTTTGATATGTACCCCTGTTTTAAGTACATAACGAATGTGTAAGATTTTTTTCATTTATAGCATAGATAATCTTTTCAGAAATCCGGAATCCAGAAGGAAAATAAACCCACTGATTGTTCACAATGTGAACCCACTCCTTCGTAAGTACCTTTATTCAGTCAAAAATGTATGTTATCAACGTTCTACTGGTTTTATCGCATGATTCCATTTTTAGCAAAAAGCAACAAAGTGCAAAGAAATAAAAAATCATGGTGAACTTAGTGGAAGTATGGCGGACGTGATATGGAACAGGAGCTCATTGGAGTAGTATTATATTTAAAAAAAATACGAAAAAATTTCAAGAATTACATTTCTTAGTAGGTGGTAGATAAGTATGTTGTATAAAGAATTTGATGTTGATATTTATTTCATTTATACTTACTACACCTGTGCGGGAAATTGCTTAGTACTAAAACAGGTTTATATTCATATTTACATAGTAATGTGAGTTTTAATTTCGAAAAATTTTGTGTAAGTATATTAAATTGAGTTCCTGGGTGATCTGGAAACACAATTGGGCCCGGAAGATGGCGCTGCAGTCACTCCTCCTAATCACATGAACCGATTTGGATGAATATTTGTGTGCACATTTCATTGTTGTGGGGTGATTGGTTGATTCGTTTTCACATTAGCTAATATTATGTATTTTTGTTGTAAACTTAATTTAATGTTTATAAAACATTATTATTGGTATAAATAAGCCAGTGTTCGTCTCACATTGCTGTACCTGCCTACCTACCCTACCAGGGCCTAACTTTGTTCTGGCTATTTTATTTTGATTATTTGTAATGAATAATTACAATTATAATAGAGTGCAAAAAATAAATACATGCGTCAATATATTTTGTATTTTTTTTTAAACAATTTTTCTATTTAAAAAAATATCATTCCGACCGCGGCTTTGCCCGCTTGGAATTAGGTTATATCGTGAATCCTGTTTTATCCCACAGAAGTGTTCAGTTCGGATAAAAGTATCCTATGTGTAAATCCAGGCAATTAGCTATATTTTATCAAAATTGGTAATGTAGTCTTGACGTGATTAAGTAACAACTAACAAAAAAATATACAAATTAACATCCAAAGTTTCGCATCAGTTTTACTGTATTAGTGATATCTTCCACTCTTGACTTTGACTGAGAAGAATTAGGGTTTATAACTTCTTTCAGAAATAGTACCTTTCATTTCTGGGCATGATGTAATATCTACGTCAGCATCAAATTCTATCTAAATCAATTCAGTAGTCCGCGTTATTGATTACCATTTCATTTTTTCAGAGTAACAATATTTTTTGTTATTTTAAAGATTATTTATAACCTGTATTATTTTGTAATAAAGTAAACATAACGAAATAATAATAATTATTAATAATGTCTAAGTAGTTGTTGGAAAGAAGATTATTTGTTTATAAGCAAGAAAATAAAACCAATAAATCAACAATTGAATAAATGTATAACAATATTATAACTGTATGACGACTCCATACATGTTTGTCCCGAGTCGGCCAGCGGCAGCGCGGCGAGTTTGCAAGAATGACTTCGCGAACACCCGCGTTCGCGATAGCGAGCTATTAGACTCCGCCCGCCAAGCAGTGGATTTTTTTTTGTGTATCGTCTTAATATTGTATTGTTAATTGGTGAGTTTGACTGGAAGCTGTTAATGAAAGGAATAGAGAATGTGTATTCTGTTTTAAAGACTGAATAATTACATGACAACGTATTGTAATATGGTCAGCGATGCATTTGAAAAGTCTAGATCTTGCATGTTTTAAGACTTATAATTTAAATAGTTTTATTCTTATGTTATCCTTTTATTATAAAAGGTAAAAACAAACTAGAATCATGTATGCATAGTCTTTAGACATAAATATAAAAGGTTTTAAAAGGAATATGGTAACAGCATGTCAATTTATGATTTACTGATAAAAATCGTTAGGTACTTCTAAACCAGCCGGGCGATGGAGCGGGGATTTAGTCCATCGTCCGGAGAGATGTGGTGGCGTGAGACGTGTTCCGCTCACGCCGCCCCATGAGGTTAGAGCTGGTTGGCTCACAATTTGTTTTGGCCCGGCGACGGGCAGCCGCTGACGGGGTCACGGAAGAATTCTACCATACCCGTGGCCCCGTCGTTGATGCGGCTTGACGGAACACAGTGGGGTTTTGGTCGGTAGGAATCCGACATAACCCACGGCCCCTTTCCCGGAGTATCTATGCAAGATTTCCCCACTTAAAAAAAAAGGTACTTCTAAACCACAAAATATTATACACAATTATCTATCTTTGAAGATTCTTTTATATATTGCTTTATTCCTTTGTAGTTAGTGCTATAATTATTATTATATAAGTACTGTATCCTTTGTAAGCGTTACGAACTAGCACTCACAGAGAATACAAGAATCTTATTCAATATTAAAATAGGGATGAAATTAAGTAACACTAGGATAGTTTTGATGAGAAAATGGCTTATTTTTGTACAAGTATCGTAGTAGAAAGTAATTTGATCGAAAATCTTACTAGATTAGATACTTTTTAACATTATTTTTATTACTTACTTAGGTTCTAGAAATAAACTTATTTTTAAAAGTAAATTATAAAAAGTATATTAATTTTTGTTTTTGTTTACACTTTCTAAAACTAACATACACGTTCTTACAGAAATATTTCCTTGTTTGATGCTTTAGACATGGAAGAGCTGCGTTAGAAAGACGAAGAAATATTATGGAATAAACTTACTAAGCAATATGTTTTATTTAAAATATGAAGAATAAATAAAATCAATAGATTAAGAATTACAGGAGTTAAAGGAACTAAGACAGCAAATAATTTGTAGGAGAATACTAAATATAGAGTAGAAAATAAATTATTTCCAAGCAAAAATACTTAAATATTAAGATAAAAGAAAGTTGCTTATACTTTATATTATTAATACAATAATTGAAGTGGAATAATGGAAGGAGTTTTTCTTTTATAAAGATTAATTATTATAATTACTTTACGAATTATCTCGCCTTGCGGCGTTTATTATTTTTAAATTAATGCTCTTAGATTAAGGATTGGTCTCCGCGCGCGCGCTACGACTAGATGCCGCCGGCGTACTTGAAAAATGCGGCAACTAAAAGTACGCCGAATTCGGCGTACCCAAGCCAGTCGTGTCACAAGCATTGTGTGGAGAGGGCGAACCGATAGTTTATAAAGATTTTGAACAAAATCTGAAGTAAAATGCCTATTTGTGCCATAAAACTATTTAAAAATAATACAACAAAAAATAAGAAAGACACTGGGATCACGTACCATCACTAAGTATCGTATTATTCGAAATTTCTCCTTTACTTCGAAATTTTTTTCTACGAAAATACGACGCCATTCAGTGTTGCCGTATTGCATATCCAAAAAAATACACGTGGTTGAGGAAATCTTTTAGCAATAATTTGAACTTTTTTTTTCAATACTATTACTAATACATATATAAAAGAGTATAATAACAATAATTTATTTCTGTTTAACCATGTTTAACTGACTCATTTAGTATGTTATTTTTTTTAATTCCGCTTTTTTACTTTTAATCAACCTTTGTGACTATAGTATAGTAGCGTCGCAAGTGGATTTGAGTCATGCGACTCAAATCGTTCATGGATTCGATTCCCGGCCAGGTCAGGATGAAAAAATATATTTTTCAAACTTCTTTCCAAGATGGCAGATTTCCCATTTATGAGGTAAAATTTATGTAGCTGGCAGCCCAATTCTTCACACACACTAGCGTCTTTACAAATTGCCTAACACACACTACAGAAATGAGTTGCCGCACTCACAGAGCTATTGTTTTTAGGTGGGGCGGTATCTAGTCGTAGCGCGCGCGCGGAGACCAATCCTTAATCTAAGTTAATGCTATTTATATCTGTGTTTATTATTTTTATTAAATGAATTAGAAAATAAACTGTGTGCTTCCTACTGAAAAATTAAATTTGATAAAGTATACTTATTTCGTTTACTTCATATTTTCAAAGTTTTTACAAATAATTTAAGAAATAAGTTTATGAAAATGAAATTAACACAATTTTTGTATCAGATTTATTTCCATAAAAATCTTCTTTATTCAAAACGAACGTGACAGGATTTTAAGTGGCAAAACAAAAACTAATTTATCCACCAATACAATCCACAATAGTAAGATAATAAAAAATCACTACATAGTATAAAACAAAGTCACTTTCTCTGTCTCTATGTCCCTTTGTATACTTACTTAAATCTTCAAAAATACGCAACGGATTTTGATGCGGTTCTTTTAATAGATAGAGTGATTCAAGATCAAGGTTTTAGTATAGTAATTAATTAGGTTATAGACAAAGCGGGCGGTAAGCTAGTATTCTATAAAAACACTTCAATATTTCATTTAATGCTTTCCCTAGCACTGTAAACAAGTACTTGCATATTCAATCTCGGTATGTTAGATGGAGTAATCAAAAACTCATATTTTTCAAGAGGAGGGACGTAATTTCATTATAAATGTAAAGGCATGGATACACTTGCAATGGGGCATTGAATAGTGGATACAGGGTTTGGGGTGGAGTACACTGTACCATGTTCAATGAATAAAAACATTTTATTATGTTATTGGATTGATGTTGTTATGGTAAAACAGAAGCAGAAAAATATTGATTTTTATTCATAAAGTTTTTATATAATTTAATATACTTTGATATGAATAAAATTAAAGAAATTACATGATAATTTTGATCTTAATGAAAAATTATATTACAAAAGCTGGATGATCAGTGATACCATTGTAAAACAAAAAAGGCTCTAACAGTTTAAGATGTTTGTTTCTTTTCATAAATAAACATACGTTTTAAAACAAAATATACGCTGCACAAAACAAACCCACCCATGAAATCTCTACAAACAGTCATCCCATACTTTGAATTCACGAACAGTCAAGCCAATGTTTAACATAGGCACATCACGATCCGACAACATATTCCTGCTTCATGGCAAAACAAAACACAACAAAAGACAAACAAGAAAGTCTTCTCGACTCGAAGGAAAACATGAATCGAGAAATCACCCTCCTTAATGTAAATATTGACGGATGACCGCACATCTAAGCCACTACCTTTCTTTTGCTTGCATGATTCTTGTATCGGAATACACGGCAAATTACTCCGATTCAAAATTTCACCTTAAAGTTTTCTTTACATCTATTTAAGGCGAATGCGTCGCCCATATACGCAATTTTTTGTGTCAAATATTTTCAGAAACATTTTTATTGGAGTTTTTTGTTGTTGGAAATAGAATTGACAAATATCTAAGTACAGAGGTTTTAACAAGAACGATAAAGTTTGATATAACGAATTGGGAGTGCGTGCAAAAATGAATTTTCTTATCAATTTATCACACATTTACTTTACCTTAAAAGTATTCTGATATTACTTGGCATGGGCTAGACTAGAACAGTGAACTATATAAAGGGCGCCTAGAAGTAGACTAATAGCACGATACTTGGTGATATCTGTGGTGATATTACGGGCCTTGTTAAATTGTTTATTTACAACCTATCTTATTTATTACACTCAACCAGTATTAAGTCATTGAAGGCGATTATAATCTAAGCTCACATTAGTCTGTTCTATCCTTGTTGTAGGAAAAATATAATGTAACTAGCGGTCCGCCCCGGCTTCGCCCGTTACATGTTGACGTTTTCTCTCCATAAGAACCATCCTCGTACTTCAAGGAATATTATAAAAAAGAATAATCGAAATCAGTCCACCCGTTCACGCGTGATGCCGTGACCAAGGGTAATATGGACTAATTTTGATGTATAGAGATTCTGATAGTTATTGTACAAACTGCATATAATAACTGATATATTTCAAACTGCAACATGTCTTCTAGTGTAATGTTTAGACCACCGAATCCAAAGACTATGTCAATTGTATCTTTCCTCTTTGTAAAAGATACAAAAAAGCTTATTCGCCATTCCGTAAATATTGTAAAAGAAAAAGACAAAGGATGAACAGATGCCAAAACAAATAAGTGTCTGTCAAGATCAGATCAAAGATGTCTTTGTCTTGACTTCATGTTAAAGCGAACGATCATTTTAGATTATTCAGCTCACTATCTCTGGAAGGAATAACGTATGTATCTATTTTTTCCCGTAACGGTCCCAGAATTACAATGTAATTTGGTCACATTTTTCACCTGACAACGGAAAGGGGTGTTATAAATTTGGTACGTGTGTATGTTGGCAGTAGACACACACGTATGTAATACTTGAATTAGGTATATAAAAGCTATGTGATGTATAATTGATTGTAGATGGTGATATGGTAATTCACATTGAGGACAATTTGTGTTCTAGAAAGAATTAGATTACAGGTTTTAATGGGATCATACTATGATATTTAACATGGAAACCTATTGTATTGAAGCCAAAATCAGTAATGAAGGCTTGTTAATTGAAGGGGGAGAATAGTTACTGATGATGATAAATTAAAAACTGTCCATCAAATAAAAATAAGAAATAATTCAAAAATCTCGATCGCTAATTAAACTGTAAGTGATTGTAATCTCAAGGGAAAGAATAGTCTTACTAATGATGGTAAATTTTACTGACAGCAAAAAATAAAATTGAAACAACAAATTACTTTGAAAATAATTACGAAAATCAAAGTAAGTATGTACTTATGTACTACGTAGTATGTATATATGTAACATGTAGCATACACACATACACAAACAAACTAAGCGGACCCTAATTCTCATTATACATTCGGCCGGGACGGAAATTATTTGAAATGAGCACAAAATATCTTCTACTAAATTAGCATAATCCGTAAGGGAGCGTTTAGCCCTAGTTGGTCTTTATTAATGTGCTCGTATTTAGTGATTTTAGTGTAAAGATGTTGATGGCTTGTTTTAGAGATTACGTAATTGTTACATACACCAGGGGGATAATATGTTATTAGTAGCTGGAGTTTGTTTAAAGAGCGTCGAAAAGTTAAGAGAGGAATGTAATTATAGTGCTAGTATAAAAGTTTTTTTTAGCCAGATTCCTAGAAGAATATAAATAAGGGTAAAGGAAAATTAGAATGATTTCTTCAAATTTATTTCTGAGAAAATTTATTCTTTTATGTTTATCTAGAGCACGTGAAAATATGAGTCTTATAGAGGTTCGATTCGTATTCTGGGACATGTAAAAAAGATCTAAGAAGAGGCCAATTAAAACTAAATATAGCATTAGGATCAATAATTACAATACACGTCAACCAAAAAATATGCTCTACAACCATGCATACATATGGAGACTGTGGTAACTAACATTTATTCCGTCGAAGTTGACTTCGAAAATTTTCCAATACCTGGTTTACAATACCAAAATTCGGAACACAACTACATAAATACGAACATGAATTCTTACAATCATCAACACGGCTCTCCTTGAGAAGTAGCAGCAAAACAACGGAACACCATACCTCCTCATTATATTTCTTTTTCAATTTCCGCAGACGCAAATGTCAAGAGTCACATTAGGTAACCCGCAATCAAAACATGAATTTGACAAGCGCACAATGGAGTTAACGATAGCCTACATGCAATATTTATCACTAAAGTTGGACACGTAAAATCTAGAACAGCTTGTGCTAAAGAAAGTTATTTTAGTTCGGGAGCTCGGTGCGAGATTAGGTAGGTCATCTGCCATTTGAATAATTAATTTGGCTTGGGCACATTGACGGTGGATGAAGATTCGAGTGCTTATCATCAATTATGTATGGCTTAAAAGCGATCAACGCGTTTACTTGTATTTTCTAGAGCCATAAATGTAACATGTTTCTTTCTTCTTTCTTCTCGCTTTTTTCTTCATTTATTATGAGTTGATATTCGATTGCTGATAATGTATTCATGTTGTATGATGATTTAGGAAATTTTCTTAATTATTAAATTAAAATCACATTTAGACTTAAGTATATTACAGTTCTACAGATGAAATCTTTATTCATGAAAACTATATCAAAAACACTTTAATCTGAGCTATAATTTCTTGTTTATTATGAAACTATCACTCCATATCCGATAGTCATTATT
Organism: Colias eurytheme; assembly: GCF_061535395.1. Lineage (NCBI taxonomy): Eukaryota > Metazoa > Arthropoda > Insecta > Lepidoptera > Pieridae > Colias > Colias eurytheme. Next base: position 908,839 of record NC_142997.1, on the reverse strand, counting down.
ATCAATAAATCCACGAAAAATGTATTCCAAACAAAAGTGAATTCCGAACCGTAACATAAATGTCTGTTTAATCATTATTTATACGCCATTTGCAAACGCGATCAGTTAGTAGAAATCGAAACCGGTTCCTGGACTACGTATTTGCATTGACCGTATTTTGATAATAGTTTTATATTTAATCACGACAGATGTTTTCTCGCATCATTAGTTGATTTAGGAAACTATAAAAGTTGAAGCACGCGCCGAATGAAATTTGAACACGCGTAATTTCGTTTTTAACTCATGACGTTTATTTAAAACTGTGTAAGTTTGTATTTTAATGTTTGTTGCTCAGTTTTGATAGTGCTGTAATATTTGTATGCTATGTTTTGTTTTTGATGTAATTTTATTTAATTTTTAACTACACTTTCTTTCGCTACGTGGATGCACAGTATAGCTATATTATATTATTTTTCATGTGTATTGCATGATAAAAGAAACATCAAATTAATCATTCCTATAACTGTAAAGAATAAATAAACGTGACATTTAAAAGCAATAAGATATAAAATTTGAGGAAGTAAAAGTAAATTTACAATATAAAAATTTAATAGTTAGTAATAATTATTCTTAGGTATATTCTAATTTTAAACACATATGTATTTTACCACTACATCGAAACAGGTCACCATTAGAAATAATCGTATCTATCCAAATGAACCGTAATTAATTAAACAAAGGGAGTTAAAAGGTAATGGTGCTAAGGAGGGGTTTTCCGGTACAATAGTTAGGTAGTAAACGCTTTGCGGGGTAAGAGCCATTACGTCCTTTGGATATAGGCTAAGAGGATCTGTGTTACTGGCGATTTTAGAAGCAACGAATTACTATTAATATATATGTATGATACTTAAGAGTTAAGGCTTTGTCTATACTTCTATACTAATATTATAAAGAGGAAAGGTTTGTAATTATGTATGTATGTATGGTTTTCACGCAAAACTACTGAACCGATTACAATGAAATTAAGCACACATATAGAGGATAACTTGGATTAACACATAGGATAGGTTTTATCCCGGACATCCCACGGGAACGGGAACTTCGCGGGTTTTTCTTAGAAAACGCGGGCGAAGCCGCGGGCGGAAAGCTAGTAACGAATATAATAAAAGACGAAAGCTAGGACTAGAAGCAAGTAATGATAATTAATACTACCTTTTCACCCGCAGCTTCGCCCGCGTAGTCAAAGGAAAACCATAGTTCCCGTTCCCATGGCATTTTCGGGATAAAACGATAATATTATGTGTTAAATCCTTAAAACTTACTAGGAGGACTCATCCACTTTCTGTATTTGAAAATTGTGTGTATGAAATAAATTTATTTTTCATTTTCATTTTCAAATCCAAGTTACCCTCTATTTGTGTGCCAAATTTCATGAAAATCGGTTCAGCGGTTTTTTCGTGAAGGAGACAAACAAAGAAAAATTACACATCGCCTATAGAATATTGGAAAATATATAAGTGTAGAAATAGAAGATTGGAAAATAATAATTAGTATCATAGATATGCATCTGTTCTTGTATTAAAACATATAAAAGCTTCCTATAATTCTACTTATCGATCTATTGAATCATAGATTGTTTCTTTTTTTAACACTAGCGGTCCCCGTGGTACATATTTACTTTTTCTCTACATAAGAACCATCCTCTTACTTTAAGGAATATAATAAAAAAAAGAATTATCGAAATCGGTTCACCCGTTCATACGTGATGCCGTGACAACGCGAAACGGGTTTCATTTTTATATCTTATAATCTTGATATATATAAATCTCGTGTCACAATGTTTGTCCTCAACCGCTAAACCACTTAACCGATTATAATAAAATTCGCACACCATGTGCAGTAGTTCGATCCAACTTGAGAGATAGGATAGTTTAAACATGTAGGTACCACGGGCGAAGCCGGGGCGGACCGCTCGTATATATTATATAGATTAATTTAACCGAGGTAGGTAATGTTACTGGAAATCGTGCTTCATAATTCAATAAGGATAAAAAAATGCATTTCTATGGCAATTTGTATTAATTATGTTGATTTACCATAAAAACCTTTCTACAAAAAAGACCTTCTGTATACTGTTTGCAAAATAAAATTTATTTGCATTTTTTTATTAAAATGTCGTACCTTTTTTTGATATACAGAAAAAGCTTCCTTAAAAATAAGGAAAACAGTCACAAAGAAACATAATTATGTTTATTTTGCTTCGATTCGTTTGCATTATTAAGTAAATTTCAATCTAATAATAATTACCTTGGTTTTAAGTAATCTACAAAATTGAAATAATTGAAGATAGACTAGCTCCAGGGATTATCAAAGATGTCAAGACTTTTGAAGGATATAATCGAAAATGGTTCTCTGAATTTAGGTCAAGAGATACGTTTAATAAACCCTTAAATAAGATCGTAAAATTAAGACGAGCTGTAACTTGCCAACGGTGATTACTAGAACTTCCAATTATTATCTACTATTTCTGATTGGTTTAAATTATTTAAATGTTCAACTCATTATTAACCCTCTTTGCTTCTTCAAATATTGAGCCACGATAAAGATTTACTAATAATTTATGTTTAAAAACTGTTACTACAGGATGTAAAAATGTTTCTGGGAAAAGATGTATGATCTTCCAAATAGTAAACGTATCTAATTTTCACACCGGTCTTGGCATGTTTGAGTTAAACTGTAACAAACAAACAATCAAACCCTTACAATATTTATATAGACTTATACATACACAGCAATATACAGGGTGTCCCAATTTATGACGTAATTTTGTTGTTTAAGTATTTTTTACGTGATCAGTGTATGCAAAACTACAAGTCCCTTCGCGCTTAGTATACCAATAGTGGGGCACCATGTATATAAACTCAATCTCTCGAAAAGGCCAATTAAAATTAAATATAGCATTTGGATTACAATATACAATAATGTACGACTACCTAAAAATATACCTACAACGTAGAGGTTCAAATAACCAGCATTAAATAACATTGAAACTGTAACAAACAAACAATCAGATCTCTATAAAATTAGACTTACACATACAGCAATGCATTTAATTCAATCTCTCATAGATCTAGTGAACTGATCAAGGCCCTTACACCACCTCGCTATACAGGTCGAGGACGTAGGGAGAGGTTTACTAGGCCAGAAGTTAGAAATGGTTGTTTGTTTGTAAGGGAAAATACATTTGTTTATAAATGACGTAAAATGGTTAAATAATATGAATTCTAAGGTAAATCATTAATAGCTGTGTTTTACCTGAAAATAAAACACATATTAAATACTTACCTATATTTGAAGCTTACTTCATTGAGAAGGCACCTAGCTTTTTCCGCCTATTTTGCCCTCTCTTTCCGTTGTATATATGCTATCTCTCTCGCACACCTCTCCACCAGGTGGCGGGGCGCACGATAATGTGCGGGCGCTGGATGTTTTTTCATTTATTTCATTTTTAATAATGTGTTTTTATTACAAGGTTACAAGTGAATTTTTCTTGGAAAAATTACAATTAATACCTACTTAGTATGGATATGAGCCAACTCAAAGCTTTACAGGCATACAATCCATTGCTACGACTTTATTACATTGTCGTTATCGCTAGGAACGGTTCGGAATTCCTATAATAGTTTATTACTAAAAATTATCGAACGAGATGAGTCAGCTCCAAGAAGTCACGACATGTCAGAACATGTTGTGATATTATTTTATAAATCGTACGGGAGTTACCGCTCAACTGAATAATGATGGAATTCGCTCATGTATAGTAGATACGTACCATGAATGTACCACACATTCAAAACTATCCGTAGTCTATACGTGTCCTTTTATGAGTATTATTCTGATCCGTTTTTATGTGAAAATAGACATATTACACACGGCTAATTTGATTGAAAATTACGTTTCCTATGTTTCAAATGATGCAACTTTTTTGTTAAAACGAGTAAGTACCAAAATTTTACAATTAAATTCTTTGGTTTACTGAACTTGTGCTGAAAGGGTTATCGTATAATAATTATCGAGATACCTTAATATAAATTAGATTTAGATACATTTATTTTAAAGGATTTACAATTCACTTCTAACGTTTTAGAATAATATTATAAACTTGTACACCTTGACAAAAAGTAAAAAATTGCGGGTGAGTGGAGATTATTTTGTTCAATTAAATAACGTCCAACGACGGTATGGTTGCGTTCGTAAGGAATGTTAACGGATATAAAGCAACTAAATGTTACATCGATTGCATGAACAAAAATAAATATGAATCGAAGTTCATTTTAAAATTTAGTGAATTGATTTGAATTATGAATTTATTAAATAGTTAGTTCTTTTTTATATAAACATAATAATTAATTACCATTGTCAAATCAATTCTTATTAATTCATCCTGGACAGTTGTCGCTAACATTGGAAAATAAGTTAAAGGACCTTGTTAATTGCTATATTATTTAAATGATTATTTACTGCTAATTTTATATTAGCACTAAGGTGTATTCTTGCTCGAAGCAGAATACATAAATGTGGCCACTACTCCTCGCAGGGGTTAGCCAGGTCAAATCCACCCTCGCAGGGTGTCTCTTAAGCATTTTTTGGCAGGCCCTACTTATTTCTAGTTACAAACATCCCTCGCGCAGCTGTCGCTCGCAGGGAAATGGTGCAAATATATATCGGCCCTCGCGGGGCTTTGATAACAACCGTCCCTCACGGAAAAGATGGTGCAAATATATATCGGCCCTCGCGGGGCTTTGATTACAACCGTCCCTCACGGAAAAGATGGTGCAAATATATATCAGCCCTCGCGGGGCTTTGATTACAACCGTCCCTCACGGAGAAATGGTGCAAATATATATCAGCCCTCGCGGGGCTTTGACTACAACAGTACCTCACGGAGACATGGTGCAAATATATATCAGCCCTCGCGGGGCTTTGATGGCGATTGGTGCAAATATACAAAGGATTGATCATTAAAATGATCATAGATATTTGCTTTCGTCAACGAGGACCCACGAAAGAAGTTTTGGATATGACCGTATCGGATCTTCACTCTTCTAAGGTAGGTAGAAAAAGGTTTTGAAATCTTCTTCACAGTGGGCAGTATAGTAATATGACCTAATAAATACAATAAAGGTTAGAGACGTCAAATAATGGGCGCATGAAATTGATACTTCGTATCCTAAAAGTTTACGCTTCAGGAATCAGGAAACCACCATTGGTTTACCAATTATGGAAATTGGAATTGAACAAATCGTATTTACCAATGTAAAGCCTATTCACAACAAAGGAAGGCGAGTCGGATCAAATATCATCTCGCAGATGATTTGTGGCGGTGGTTTCGAGGATTGTCACCAAGCCTTGTGTCAACGGTATGTTTGGTATCGTCATTCAATGGCACTAGCCGACCAATTTTCATATAAAAACATCGGAAGAGATTTTTTAATCGCAAAGCGATTGAATGTAACAAATGACGATTGATTCAAAATCAAATTTCAAATTTCAAACGATTGATTACGTATATTTGACCTCTCATAGGCCTATTTTAGTTGCCCGGTCTTGTAGGCAATTTATTTGACTCGTTTTTCAACCCATTTGACCTCATTATTGCACCCATGAGATTTTTCTTCAGGGCTCAAACAATAAATCGCTGAGGGATTAGGACAATCGTTTGTTAGACAAGTTTCTTGTCATCCCACCAGGATTATTATATTGTATAATAAAGTTATATACAACTATTTACGTAAAACGTTTAAGTACTCAACGAATACTGAGAATACTGACTGTTGAGTTACATAGGATAGAGGATAAATAACGGAAAGTCAATCTATCCAAACAAAAGCCTCTTATTATTAGATATTACTTGGAACCCCTACCCTAACGAGAAAGCTCTGCCAAATGACTGTTCATTTCTTTGCTTTGAGGGGGGGGGGGAAATAAATGAAATGCAGTAGGTACAGACTATACGGCTTTTAAAATATAAGTCTGGTAAGCGAACTAAACTTTGCTAGTTTAGTTCTTGCTATATCGCTGTCCGTGGCTGCCTCGCGTGTTTACGGATGAATAAAGTAATGTCCTGTCTTCGCATCCACAGCTAACTGTCCTATACTGTCATAATCTTAACACAGATTCATTGGACATAGCTCCCCACGAGCTCTGTTCTTCATTTTTGCACTCGCACAACTGTGGACAACACGAGAGCAATGCCTGCATTGGTAGCGGTTACAATCAAGGGCTAGCAAGGTAGGCTAGCCATATTACGGATGTTGGAACAACCGACTATATTTAGGGCAATTTTCTTTGTCCAGTGTAACGTTTAGACTGTCGTAGCATTCCTACGGAACAAAGATGGGATCAGATCTGCATCCTTAATGAAGTTAGAGCGGGGGCACACGATGCGTTGCGGCGGCGGTGCGGCGACGGAGCGGTGTCGCTGCGTCGTCTTACATAGAAATATCTGTGGCATGTCACACGATGCGCTCCGGCGCCGCACCGGACTTGTAACCACCAAGACGAGGCGGGGAGGGGTGAATGCGGTGCGACGTCGGAGCGGCACCGCTCAGTTGTTTTGCGTCACAAGGAAGGACACGCTGTGCAACGCTGCTACGACGCCGCTGCGACATAAAAACGTTACGGCGCCGCACCACTCGTGTGCCCACTGACACGGTGAAATCTTTGCGGTGCGGCGCCGCAACGCATCGTGTGCCCGCGCCCTTAATCGAAAGGAGATACTTTCAGACGACGATAGTATTCAAAATCCACCATATTCCTGAGCATAATAATGCATAGTTAAGCTTATAATCTCTCTTGCCATTATCCTGCAGCAGAATTCCTTGGCGATAATTTGTTCTCGTAATGCTGGGGCCACACTAACGTCTAACGTCTAATGCCCTTTATCGCGATAATTATTCCGATAATTTTTAAGGCGTTAAGTGGGTGGCTACACTTGAACGGTCAACGTGAATGCCGATTGTTGGCGATAAAAACGGCGTTAATTTTACTAAAATTCTAGCAAGATGGACGTAGTGTGACCGCTTCATTGCGTTAATTCTCGCGATAAAGCTATCGCCTCGCCAAACGGCAATGTTAATGCCGTTGTTAAATAATACTGGCTACACCTAAAGTTAACGTCCATTATGGCGTTAATTAATGGCATTTCCCGTTAGTGTGGCCCCAGCATTAGAACGAGCGAGGTTGTTACGATAATATGAGAAATCCTGTCAGTTAGAGACCTGAACGACGCGATAGAGTACCGCTATTTCAGTAGTAGTAGCACCTAGAAGGGTGAAGGTATTCTGGAAAGCGGAACTGAAGGCCCGGTCAGCAGCACCAGCCACCTAATAGACAGTGTTCAGTGCTGCACCACTACAATCTGCAAAATGACTCTGACGGTATGAAAATGTGGAGTACATTTTCAAAATATCAAATGATATAGTTGGAATAAAAATCCTATTTGCCTCCGTCTACCCAAAAGACGTACGGAGTAGCTAGTAGTAGTTGGTTGAATTATAATAAGTATAGTTAAAATCCTTTATTACTGACTGGATAAATTTGGCTCTTTTCCTATCTGACGTTCATATAGCTGTTGACTGCCTAGTGTTATGCACAAACACTATTATAAATAAGTCACGTTATGTAGTCCCGAGACTTTCGGTATATAAGTTCTGATGTAAATCATAATTATATCTTAAAACTGAATTGATTAAAAGTAACGTACTTAGCTGTAGTAATTGCAGTTTTGGGACACAGATAAGCTCTTTATCATTTTAGTCTCTTGAGTTCAGTATATTTGTTTCCAGTACAGAGTTTATGACCTATCAGTTTTAAATAAATAATTCATGCATTGTACTGAAAGTACCAGCCATGTTTAGATTATGATTGCGACGTTGGCTCTAAACATTAAAAGATACCGCACGGTTTAGTTGGATGTTAAAAATCTGTATTATAATTTAAACCATTTACCTGTTTTGTTATTTTATTGCCTTATTCAAGGGGTGACCTTTTAAATTTACTTCTGACCCCAAAAGTAAGGACCAAGGTCTCTTCTTGTCCGCTTGTAGCAGGTTGGGTTAAAACTGTGTGAGTTGAGACATTTGGTAATTCTATGTTAAGATGATTCAATGATGCTTCTGCAGAGTTCTAATTGAATAAATAAAGGTTTGAGTTTGAGGTATTTTTGCCTCGTCGGGATCAGCTGTTGCTTCATTTTGTAAGTAACATCTAAATGCGTAATTGAAAGTCGTTACTGGCGCTTTCGCAGATTTACGCTAAAGATAGTGGAAATTGTAGTAACTTTAACTTTTCAAGCCCAAAAAGGTTAACTAAGGTACGCTTGAACCAATCTCATAAGTTCTAATACTTTTAATCATTATGATTAACTTTTTGGTTCTTATTTGATTAACTTTTCATCTGGGATTGTTAATATATTATATAATATAAAATTTTGTGTGATTTATTAGTAGGTATACTATCTGCACACCTTACTCTTTCAAATAAAGAAATAAGTAATTACTTATGTATTCAAATTCACATTGGCGTCACATTGTACACCAGGTGGGTAACAAACAGGTCTCAATGAAGTAAGCTTCAAATTACGGTCAAGTGTTTAATAGCTGTGTTTTACCTGAAAATAAAACACATATTAAATACTTACCTATATTTGAAGCTTACACTTAACGTCCACCTGTTGTGGATTTCGACTCAATGAAAAAACATCCAGCGCCCGCACATTATCGTGCGCCCCGCCACCTGGTGGAGAGGTGTGCGAGAGAGATAGCATATATACAACGGAAAGAGAGGGCAAAATAGGCGGAAAAAGCTAGGTGCCTTCTCAATGAAGTAAGCTTCAAATTACGGTCAAGTGTTTAATAAAATATAGACAATACAAAAAGTTTCCCTGCGTCCATATTAAAAAGATTCATTCAGTTTCATTCCAATACACTTTTTAACGCAGAATTTAATTCTAATACAATAATAATTTTCATCGACTAAGTACATATAATCATTACGTATAGTTTTGAACAAAAAATAAATGAGGTGATACCTACTTGAAGGTTGTTTTACGTTTAATAAAGTTGTAACAAGCACTCGAGAACTACTGGACCCATTTTAATGAAGTGGCTAGAGTTAAATTCTTGGTCAAAGCTTTCATATTAAAATGGGTATTTAAAGTGAATGACTGACGCGGCGAAATTATTTGCATGCTCAGACTCATTATCACAACAAAGAGTTTTAATTAAAAACCGATAAAATTCGAATACCTCGCCCTCGTGGCTTAATTAAATTCATTTCTTTATTGATATTCGTCGTGTGGTGAGATTGTTTATAAATAAATCTGAAGCCTATTGTCGTTTAATTTAAATACTCAAATTAAAAGTACATAAATTGTTGCTGAGTACATTTTAATGTGGTTTTATTTTACACTAGCGGTCCGCCGCGGCTTCGCCCGTGGTACATGTTTACGTTTTCTCTCCATAGGAACCATCCTCGTACTTCAAGGAATATTATAAAAAAGAATGATCGAAATCGGTCCACCCGTTCACGCGGAATCACGCGTGATGCCGTGACTATATTAATCGATGAGGTGATTTTTTAATTATGACACGTTTGGATTTTGTATGTGTTTGTTCTCAATTATATAAGACTATACTAAGCAAATTAAATATGTTTAATAGTTGTTATTTAAAAATAATTTGGAAAATCCAAAAGTGCACGCCTCATAATTTTTTTTTAATAAATATTTATTAATTATTATTTTTGTTTATTTAATAACAATTAAACCACATCGAATCAGACCCTGAAAAATGAAAGGGTTCTATTCCTGAGCATACTCAAGCGTAAGAGAAAAAAAAAGACTCGATTAGTAAAGTATTTCGGTCGCTATCGTGAACTAACAAGAAAAAGGATCCGCACATACAGACACACGGACGTCCAAGACAGAACTTTTTTAAACTGTTTTTTAACTAGTTTAAATAACAAAAATGACATCAAAAATATCATGAACGTTAAAAATAGTGTTTTTTCTTAATATGTGTGTGTATGTATTATCTTACAAGTGCAATGTATGATACATAAAGACATTTTAAGTTTGAAAAATCAGATGTTTTGCGCGAAGTGACAGTAGTACCCACCTCAACGCTTCGCTTATGAGGCGTGCAATTGATTATATTCCTATGATTAGCATGTGAACAAAATGTGAACTCAGGACTCTCGTATATACATAGTCAAACATTAAGTTTGAAGCAAACCCTAACTCATTTTAAAAAGAAAGAAAACCAAAATTACTTCTCCTTACACGAGCACACCCAACAAAATTGAAAAACCTACTCGACAAAGAGCCCCATTAATATTACAAATGTGTCCTTATTTCTCACAAAAGCATTAGTCGACAGACTAACATCACCTAACACAATACTTCTCATTAGTATGTGAATGACGTGATTCCATAAGGTTTGCTTCCAAGAATCGCTTAACTTGACTACACGTGAAAATCCCTGAAATTTCTTGATTTAGACGTATTACCCACGTATAAAATTCGTTGGCGAAATTCCATGCGGTGTTCTGTTTTGAAAATGTCTTGTAACAAGGTCAAGAAAAACATAATCATAAAATATACTTCATTTTAGAAATCGTTTTGTCTATTTAATTCTTGGATTTTAAAAAGTCCTAAATAGTTTAATTTGTTAGCTACTCATGAAACCTTTTGCAAAGTACTTACTTATGTTCTGTATCATAAGCCATATCATTGAATCCGTTCAGTGATTTTCACGTGAAAATATCATCATACTTAATATTATAAATGCGAAAGTTTGTGAGGATGGATGTATGTGTATGTTTGTTACTCTTTCACGCAAATAATACTGAACCAATTACAATGGAATTTATTTATTTATTTTTGACACTTTATTGTACAATACCAGTAATAAAAAAAAGACGGGTTGCACTCCGGGAGTGCCGGCAGAAGTGAAAACTTGATTATTAACGTTCAGCATGTTTGATATTTTGGAATCCGTCTTACGCATGGAATATAAGGGCTAAAAAAAAAAACACCCGTCTTACGCTTCCTGCCACGTGTCCTGACGCGAGTTTAAGATTTTATACCCAACGCCGCTAAATAAGTTTTCACTTCAAAAAACATAATATATAATTTAACATGGAGAACATGAATATGGTAAGTGCACAATTGGCGGCCTTATTGCTTAAAGCAATCTCTTCCAGGCAACCGTAAAAATAAAGTACTAATTTAGCACACATATAGAGGGTAACTTGGATTTACACATAGGATAGGTTATATATTATATCTCGGAAATCACAAGGGAACTTAAACTATGCGCGTTTTTTTTTTGAAAACGCGGGTGAAGCCGCGGGTGGAAAGCTAGTAACAAGCATACATTCATCCAGACTTCTGGGTATACACTATCCAATATTAATAAAATTAGTAGAACTTTGTATCTATAGCCTGTTATTTCTAACATATAAATATCCCCCAAAGTTATGTGCACTTTTCCACAACACATTGTTACAAGGTAGCATGTACACGTCATCAATCACAGAGCTAAATAGGACTCCGCTCGAGCAATGGGTATGCAGATTTACAATGCATAACGATGCAGAAATAAATGGAGTTTCAACGTTGAAGGGGATTTTATGACTTCTATGTTGAAGGAGGTTTTTTTATAGATTCAGGTTGTAAAAGACGACTTGACGAAGTTCACGTTGATATTTTAGGTAGGTATTGTTCCTTTCCCTTTTTTATCCATTCCTAAATATCTAGGGACAAAAAAATACTATAATATATTATATAGAGTACTAGCTTTCCGCCCGCGGCTTCGCCCGCGCAGTCAAAGAAAAACCCGAATAGTTCCCGTTCCCGTGGGATTTCCGTAATGAAACCTATCCTATGTCCCGGGGTAAAAAAAAGCCTATGTCCTTTCTCGGGTATCAAAATATCTCTATACCAAATTTCATGCAAATTGGTTCAGTAGTTGAGGCGTGATTGAGTAACAGACAGACAGACAGAGTTACTTTCGCATTTATAATATTAGTATGGATAGTATTACCTACTAATTAAAAAATTTGGTCTTTAACGATTAACTTCTTACTTTAAGATGTATTTTAAGTCTAGGTTATAAATCAAATGGCAGTTTCTAAGTACCTACATTATTTATTTATATAATATTCATTTAGAAAAATATGGTAAGCTAAGGTAAATTTTCCTTATGCAATCTTTGTACTTAACGACTGAATTGCATCATAAGAACATCCAGCAACCCTTATTATCACCATCTCCAATCCGGTTCCCAAAATCCCCAAATTAATCAAGACCAGAGCAACTCAAAAAACAAGGAAACAATTAACCGCGCAACAGAAAATACCCATAAATTACGTCGCAAGATAAAAGAAATAAAAATAAAGACATAAAGGGATCCACACTAATGTCCGCTCGGTTTATCCCGGGCCATCCGGACACTCGTCCCCGGTAAATCATCCGGGCCACTTTTTCCCGTCAGCTTCAATTAGAGAATTCTTGCCCGGCTACTTATGACCGGGTCGCGTGACTTTCTGTTTGCGAAAGATGTATACAGGTTATAAATGAAAAAGGTTATTGGTTCTGACGCGCTGAGAAAATTCTTTCTGGTTGCTAACTACGAACTATCTTTGCTCTAATGTGAAAGCGAAAGTCACTCCCTAATCCATGTATGTTCACTCGTGAACCACAGAAATTGTAATAATTTGCCTGCAGGCCATGATATTTTATTTATAAAAGTTTATGTAGATTATTATTAGCGCTCAAGGTGTGAACGTCCAAATGTGGCCACTGGCCAAGTAGCCACACTTTAAATAAATAAATAAATCATTTATTTGCAAGTAAACATGGTATACATAGGTGTTAAGAATAAGATACATTATTTCAGCATGTTTAGCCGTTATTCAACGACATGCAAATACATTTTTCACAATATAATTTTTTACTTATTGATTAAAATTATACTTGTCTTTTTTTCGCTCACGATTGTTGAATCATGACATCGTATGACATCTTATCGTGTGCGTTAGTTTGCCGTTTTTGAAGATAGAATATTTTGGAAAACCTATCTATACCTTTTTACTTCTAATAATATTGAAGCAAAATTAGAGCCATTTCTAGTATACCTAGACTATAATATACAGTCTTTTATCATTTAATTTTTCATAAAACCCAATAAAGCAATGTTCTTTGTCACATTTCGCGCTAACTACTTCAAACAGATTCTTATGAAAAATGCACATACATTTTGTAAAATGCCTGACAAGATAAAATAAAAGATGGTGCAAAACTTATTTGATATTCATGTTATAATCAATGTACATACATTAATAAAAAAAACGTGTGGCACTCGGGGACTGCTGCGATAAAGCTATTGCATGCTATGACATTTGAAGACATTATAATTCAGCACTTGATCCACATTCAATAACTCGAAGCTTGTAAGCCTTGTCATCGGAGGCTTAACCAAATCTCTTCAATGTTACCTGAACTTTTTTTCCTTATAAATAATAATTTTATATCCCAAGATTCAACTCAGGCGAGTATCCTAAGCGAGTATCGAAACTTTCTCGGCCATTCTCAAAACACTGCATGTAGTTTTAGACTTCATTTTGAATTTTGTAAGCAGGTAACATTTTTATTAATTTTCTTGAGATAGCTTTTGTGAGCTTTTTCGATACAAAAGCTATGAGTTTTAGTTTTAAGCTATTGCATAGCTTCTATCGCGGGACTTGAGCGCGGGGACCAAATCGAGAAATTCCGTAACGAAAAAACCTCACGCTCCCCGCTCCGACGGGCTCGGAGGTGTGGCTTGAAGGCATGCTATGCAATAGCTTTACCGCGGCAGTCCCCGAGTGCCACACGTCTTTTTTTTTTCCTATCCCGGTTCAAACCTGGGCAGATCTTAGCTAGTTTAATATAAATTGGCCAAATTATCTAGAATTTGTAGCAATATCAAAGGATTTTCAATTAATTCATTTACGGAATCATTATATATTGAAAGAACTTGTTGGCAATAAATTATGAGAGACTTCTCATAATTTTATTCTTCGTATCTTTTCTGTTACTAGGTAATAATATAACAAAATGCTAATAGGAGGAAATTATATTACTTTATAGCATAACATATTTTGCCAGGTTGTGTATATTATGTTTAGTGTATTATTGAGACGAAATATTTTTGTTTTACCGGTTTTTAGGGTTCCCTAAAGGAAAAAATGGCAACCTATTACAGAGACTTCGCTGTCCGTCTGCCTGTCTGTCTGTTTGTCCGTCCGTTCATCTGTCACCAGGCTGTATCTTATGAACCATTGTAATTAGAAAGTTAAAGATTGCTCTTACGTATGCTTATTTATTTGTACGAAACTTCTTAGTGTCGCGAGTTCGACTCACGCCGATTTTTTTTATCCAGGATCATGCCCGAGCAAGACCTTGCCTGCGTGTGTGCGTGTGTGTGTGTATTATGCGTGTGTGTATGAATTGTATCAATGTGTGCGTCATTATTGAAGATTTAGAGGCAGTTATGATTTATGAAGCTGTTGTAATTACCTATGCCAATTATTTCTTCATATCTGCGTTGAAAGAAGCTATGTATTTGTTTTAACTATATTATTTATTAATTGAATTTGAATGCAAATTGAACCGTGAAATATTATCGGATCCGTGTCGATCAAATCATCTTTTTTATGTGTCGATTTTAATTAGAAACAAAGTTTTTAGTAGCGTGTTGATCAAAACTTGTTTGTCGGTATTAAATTATAAGACTTCAATTTTTTTAATAACCATCGATTGAGCCAATTAATCAACTCTTTTTGATATCAATTAAAAGTTGATTTAGGTTATATTCTTGATATCACAATATAATAAAATGGTACTTAAGTTTTCACAAAAACAACCGTGTCCCAGCAGTGGGAACGTATATCATCATGTACATGGGCATCAGCCCATATACTTTCCCACTGCTGGGACATCAGATGATGATTATTATAACTTTTAGTAAAATATACACGATTATTGATTCAACCCATGTCGAAGTATCTCCAGTAAGTCCAGTTACATGTTTTTTTTTAATGAAAGAAAAGCTTCATAAATTAAGAAGTAAAAAAAAATATTATTAATTCCAAAACACGACACGTTCCAAATAATAATCTACTACGTCAGAACATAATATAAACCAGAAAATAATCGATAAATCCAAAATAAACGTAACATGATATGCAACTAGAACAAGACTAATTACGAACCCCGTATCACTCATCCCAACTCCTAAGCCACTTAAAGTGAAAATTTAGCAAAATGATAAATACGAAATTGTGACGGTGTCCGTGTTTTGATGGCGACCCTTCACCGTATCTAGTTTCAAAGTGGTTCCGTAGATAGGGTTGCCACACGTTCGCAGTATATGGGACTGTCTTGTTTCATGATAACAAGTTCGTGTGATAGTTACATATTACATTCTTAACTTATACTTTAACTCAAACTAAAAACATTTTTATTGATGTAGACTTTAACAAGTGTTTATGTTCGCTCGTCCCTTTTTAATCGGTTCGTATGTCGTCGTGTCGTTTCTGTCTGCCAGAATCAGTAAGAAACTCGTTAACTAATAAAATCGATATTAAAGTAAATATATATTTTTTAACCTGCGAATATTTGATTTGATAAATTAATATTGCTTGGTTTAGAAATATTGTCTTTGTGCCATATTAACTCATTGGTCATAATTATGATGAAGTAATGGTATATAATGGTGGTAATATATCATAATAATTGAAACGAACATTCAAACTGACTATAACAAGCTCAATAATAGGATAGAGCCTTCTCAATGTTATATAAAATATACTTTGCATACATTTATCACTGCTCAAAGTTGAATAATATTTAATCTGTAAAATCATGGCAACCCTACACTTCAAGATATTGTATCGAACATCCATGGCCTGGAATTTATAACATTATCCCTCATATTTACACTACACACGGTTTTGTTTATCCCAGATAACAATTTAGTTTAGATCTGGTGATTATTTCGGGTTTTGCAGGGTAGTTCGAAAATTTTAATGTTCGATTGTGATCTTCTTTCCCCTTAATATTATGGTTAATACATAATGCTTAAAAAAGGATAATTTTTTTTCAATTCAATCATCAATTTTCTCCTTAGAGTCTAAAGAAATGTTTCCAATTTGAAATGCATTTAAAACATACATTTTTACAATATAGATGGAATATTATTCTGAACATTTTAATTAAAATAAATGTTCGATGTTCAAGCTAGTTTGCGTCTTTCATGTCACCGTATCCAACAAAGGGTAGCATAAAATATTGAGACGTAAGGCCGGATGAAAAATGGCCAAATTTGTCATTGCTTCACTGCAGTAAAGTGGGTATGAAAAATAGTAAAACTGCCTAGAACTATACTTGTGTTATTAATATTTAAGAATATAATTATATTTCTGTTTGATTAAATACAGGCAAAAAAAACAAAAAAACTTTTAAGTACATTTAAGAATCAAGCCAGATAAAGACCCATTTAAAATTCCGTCACCACGTTAAAAATAGACAAAAATTATTTGCTACTTTTTACTCTAACGGTTAACCTTTTTAAAAGCTTTTAACTAAGCTCCGAACGAGTAAAGCGAACCTCTAAAAGCGTACCTAAAAATGCTGGTAGCGATTTTTCTGGAAACACTCTTGCGTTATTACGAAAAAAATTATCTGTAAATGATGACATCAGCGGGGATTACGGGGCTTCGAAGGGACCGAGAGGGGCATATACCTCTAACAACAAGAAGTAGTCGCGGCCGCCCACTACGGCTTAAGGGATTTACTCAGTTAATGCTTAAAAGGTCGCGAAATGTGTTCGAGAAAAACTAGAGCTTTTTATTTATTTATGGGTTTAGTTAAGTGTGAGATTGGAACAGGATTGTGGAGTCAAAGCGTGGTGGTGATGGGGCTTTTTGGTTTTTTCCGTCAATTAGTTGGAGTTAACTGCTTATAGAGGGGACGCTTAATTCAAGCCAATTTGAAAAGTACCACATATTCTTATCTTTCTTCTGTTAAGGATTTAACCATCCTAAATTATAAGAATATGCTAATGTAATTCATTCTTTGGAACTTTTCATTTGTCCCCTAAGATGGCGTGCATTAAGAAATTTGCATGTGGATAACCATAATAAAATATCGCAACGAAATATTTTTATAAAAATATCACTAGCTCATTTACATAATGGAGTCACCTCAATGGGCCGAAGGGACTCTAATACTCCCCATTTACAGTATATTTTTGGAGATAACGGTAGATTACTTTTGAAAGACTTTCAACACTTTACTGAATATAGGATAAGTGGTGAGACGTCATGTATTGAAAGGGATATTGCCAAATGATCATGTCACATTATCACTAAGTTTTCCTGAATTTCCAAGCAAATGCATAAGATTTTTAGTTATTTTTTTCAATTCTGTGAGTATTTACTATTGTAGAGAATTAAGTCTTCAGTGTAAAGTCCGGGTTGAAGACCGCAAAAACGGGCTGCTAGAAGATTGTCAATCAATTATGTAATACACCGTATTCGAGTTCGTTCATTGGTTAGTTCCAATGTGATTGAATTCGAGAATAATCTTATTTTGAAACACAAATTAAATAGTAATGGATTGTCTTTTTTAATTAGTAATAAAGAAGTTAATACGATTATTAAGTTTTTTTTTTATTCCAAAATAGTCGTTAAAATAGAGCAATAAAAAAAAGCGTGTGTGCCGAGCACGCGTGTCAGAAGTGAAACTTCTTGTGCAATATTCAAAGAAACCAAATTCGTCGTCTTATTCGTCGTCGCGATCTTGAAATTGTACTCTCAATGCGCCTAAAGAAGTTTCACTTCAAAAAACAGTAAAACCGATTATCCTATGAAGCAACGAATTGTAAAATATATGTGAGATCTTCTTAATTTGTCCCTTATAACCATTCTCATATCTCATACCATTATTTCAATTCGTTAAAATAATCATTATCAACCCACATACAATCCAATTCCTATCTTTTCTATTAAAAGTTTTTCTTTAAAGTGGCATGAAAGCTTTTAAATTAATAAACAATATATTATGTGATAATGTGAATGTATTTTGCGTGACGTCATAGATAGAGGTTTTATGTGGACAAAGAGCTGAAATATAGTTACCTTGAATTAGTAGTTAAAATCGATAGCAGAGGCTGTGTTTTTGATATGCAGATATGCATTTTCATATTTAATAGAATACAATTTGACACGTATGGTTAATCCTGTTCCATAATATGTATAAACATAAAAATAAATACTTAGTAGTAATGGGCAGGTTCCTACCTCCTAGGTTGGATTTACCGGTGAAGCCCATGACAGTGGGGATACAGCGTCCTTCTGGATAACGCTCGGATAGATAGATAATAAAACAGTACTTGGTACATATTTTTTATGTTAACAGAAAAATATTACACGTAAAGTACTAACAAGATGAGCATTTTTTAAATAATATAAACTACAAGATTGCATATTATCTATGTATAACATAATAACAATACCAAACACTATGCTTTGTTGGAGTTTATATGTATGTTAGTCGGGGTCGCCGGAAAGCGTGCGACGTTCATGATAAGGTTATTTTAGAGGATAAAAGCCTATTCAGCTTGCCCGTAATTGTGTGATGGAATTAATAAATAGTGCATTAAGTGCGTGGGTGCATAATAGAACATTATTTTATCATGGGTAGTGGTTTTGTGGAGGCTTACGGTTTGGGTATAGGTGTGCCCGTTAATATTTGGATATACTTAACTTTAATTTTTGAGACTGGTACTTGTATGATGAAATTATCGTGTAATTACTGTTTTAGTAATCTAAGAATGTAAAATATCAATACTAAATGCATTTTATGCCTAATCCAGTGGAAGAGCTTGGGTGAGTTTTAACATAGGAAGTTAGAATAATTCAGAAGGATATAAGATACTCTTTACTCATTTAACTATGTAGAATTAGAATGATGTGTGGGGAATATTAATTTATCACATTGTATTTTGAAGTATTGGTAAACGTATGAACCCATTAATGCCAGAGTTTAAGAACAAGTTACAGATATTTTCTCCGCAACAAATAATCTAACGATCAACGAATAATTTCTTAAAGCTTCAAACTACAACATCAAGCATAAATATCCAACATTTGACACAAATTACTAAAAAGGTTGTCAGTACTAAAATGACCTAGCCGTATCATGTAGCAAACCACAAGTTTTATTGAATGCTCTAGGTAAAGCTTATTCCGCGCCATTACGCCCCTATCCAGTAAGCCTTGTATTTAATTCAAATCCGACGCTCCGCTAAGTGTGATCTAACAAACACTTCCACGGATTCAACTTGAGCTGAACACTGATAAATCTTATCATTATATCTGTCTGTTTGTGTAAATACAGACATCTGTCTATAGTTTTGTTTTGCTTTGATTTTATGGATATACGTAAGAAAAGTCGTATGTATAAGCACTAGTTGTAGACCTAGACATTATCTACTCATATTATTACACGCAGTATGTAGTACATAGCTTATAATTTCATTATTTGCATATTTTTTAACTTAGCTCAAACTCAAACTCAAACTCAAACATTTATTTATTCAATTAGACTTCATATATAGAAGCACTTTTGAAACGTCATTACATATTTTAAAATTTACCACCGATTCGGAAAGCAGTATCTACGGAGAAGAACCGGCAAGAAACATAGCTAAACAATGGGTATACGTTTTTAGTGAAATAATTACTTGAGCTTTTATATTATGAAGTTGAAATCGTTGAATTAAAATTAATATTTTACTAAAAAGTAGATGAATACTCATAAAGATTATTTAATTTCATAATAATAATATATTACTTAATATAAAATCTATCTATAGATATGTAGGTACTAAATTTGTACAGGGTAATGTCGAACCGATATATATATTTATTCTGTTTTCAGTCTATTGCATAATTTGTAAAACTGCTTAAATGTGCTTTAATGTTAAAAAGACAATGCCATGACACTATTTGAACTAAACGGGGATAAGAGAATAGATAAAACGCAAGGAAAAAGAAAGAAAAACTGATTCTTTGCGAAGAAGTAATATTGATAAGATCTGTGAGCTTGAGAACAAGCATAAACTCATGCTCAAGTATACATATTATAATACTTACTACTTGTACCGGCTTATTAAAAATTTAGCCTATAATATAAATGATTAAAAAACGATAGTGAGCTGGAATTCAAATCCGAATCTTTCGCCTTGACAAATAGTATATGCTTTTGGTTAGATAATATATAGCCTTCTGATGTTGAAATATCTAATTTTAAAACAGTAGAGTAGTTTTGTAGTTCCATCGTTACAAACAAACATACAATAAAATCATATAAGTTTTTTATATTATATCAGATCGAACAGGATTAAAACACAAAGGCGGCTTGTATAAGACAAGCCGCTGACAAGCAGCCAAAATATCATGTTACATAACAAAAAATGCATTTTTAAAATGCTACTGTAAGTAATACGATCTATATTGACGTGTGAATAAAAGCACTGTTACATACATAGTATTATAGCAGATGAAAAACATAATATTTAAATCTTTACTGGATTCTTATATGAAAATTTATTCGTTTAATGTTAATTACAATACAATTAGGTATTAATAGACCTCTATAACTAATTGAAAATCTTCTGTTACAGGTATTTCTTGGATCATGTAAGTTTCAACTATACGTCTTGGATAAGCTGCTGCTTGTATTGGAAATGCCAGCTTCTATAAAATTATACATTGGTCAACGTTCATCAATTGTATTTCAATACAATTTAATTTTTACACTATGTCATTATATTGTATCATAACAATTAAAAGTATAATTCATTCAGCTATCTTAAAAAAATGAAATGCTCGAATAAAATAGACATTTTGTAGATCTTCATCAATATTTCAAAAATCACCATAATCTTTACAGATATTTAGGACTCACATACATATACCTAATGATTACAATCATAATATATAATTATCAAAGCTAATAATAGCAAGACAAAAATTCAAATTAATTTCATTTCAATCTACAACAAACAATTTACAATCCCAGTAAACCAATTTGAACTAATCGAAACGTTGTTAAATCATTCAATGAACGTATTCAATGGCCATCATTCGGTCAAACGAAGGAATGGTTGGCCTTTCATTTGCGATAAGGGAAAATACATCTTTTATCAAGGGAATAAGATTGTATTTAAAACAGCAAGTACTATGGCCAATCAATTTGACACAAACATTTGTTTTATAGTATGACGTTCTGGGTGGTATTGTTTTTAAATAATTGATAGACCACACAGTTGTTGTGTACTTTTTAATTTGATTTGCCATGAATATTGTAGGAATTGAAACTAAAATTTTTCAAAAGCGATTAAACATGGTGGTACAATCTTTGAAAATTTGTATAAAATGATGTCTTTAAATAGATATTCAATAAATAATGCAAAATGTCATGAAATTCAAGTTATTATTACCTTATTAAGCAATCCATTTAACAATTTTGTTTATTTTAATTTCATATACTTGTATTCCAATTAAACGATATAATATATACGTTAATCATAAAATATCGTCATGACCTTTTGTTATATTATGTAGAAAATATTCCAGAATACAATATATTATCAGACAATTAAATTAATTGGCTCAACGAGGATAAGGGATCGGTGATATTTGAAGGTTATCAGCAGAAATACAATAGATATTAATCAATACATAACATTTGTATAAAGATCCGCGCACGTTAAGGAAGTCAACATGTCAATGATGTATTAAGACAGGTAGAAATATTTGTTTATACAGGGTGTCCCACTTTTGGTATACTAAGCTCAAAGGAGGTTATAGTTTTGCATACGCTGAGTACGTAAAAAATACTTATAAAATTCCAGACGCATTTTTTTTCAAATAGATGAATTCTTAAAACTCGTATGTTGTACACCCAAAACAAGCAACCCGCCCAACTTTGCCACTAGCACGTGAACTGTCGTTTAAGATTATGTTTTCATAGACAAAATGCTCTTATTAGAGAAGCGGTATATGCCGGCTGCGCGAAGCTAGAGAAGAAAACATGGATTTTCAGGAAAAATTTAGCAAAAAATTTTTGATGTAATTTTGTTGTTTAAGTATTTTTTACGTGATCAGTGTATGCAAAACTACAAGTCCCTTCGCGCTTAGTATACCAATAGTGACACCCTGTATAAAATGATAAAAGATGGTAAACGTACAGGAATCAACGAAATGAAAGAGATCTTTAGTTACCTAATGTAGGAAAGCTAAGCTGATATATTCAAGTATATTCAGTATCTTACACCCTAACTTTTATATGCCTGTAAATTTCCGTAACATTTACAAAAACTCGCACAAAACATACGTAATTAAACAACGAAGATAGCTTCCCCCTCAGCATTATAATTCTATAACGCCTTAAAATATTTAAACAAACTCCAAATTACTTCGCTGAACGGGCGACTTAGCCCCGACCAGAGTTAAAAGTTTTTCAAGTCTCTTATTTGTGTTTAAGATCAAGTATTCGACATTAAATTGAAACTTTGGGTTTGCTGGATGGAAGATTTCAAGTTATTATTTGTTTTACGTATTCCCGTGGTCTCGAATCTTCTCGAATCTTTCGGATTTGGATATTTCAACGCTTCAGAATGTTGACCAATCGCTTTTCGTAATTTCTTTGTTTAGTAACGTCTTAGTCAGATGAATTTTATTTTATGTAAATCCATTCCCATTTTGATTTAATATTTTAAAATCGTGATGTAGTAATTAGGAACTCTATATTTTATTCTTCTAGAGGGCGTGGACCCTACTACTGGAAAATTGTCCTATGAATATAATGTTTTTTGTGTCTGTGTGTTCATCTGATAATATTTATGTTTATATAGGTACACATAAAATGTGTTCTAGAATAGTAATTATATCAGTCGTTTAGTTTCATGACAAACAAAAAATATGATTGCGTTTGTGAGAATAAAAAATTATACCCTTATTGGATTCTCAAGTCGGAAATGTAGCAACATTAATTTTATTATACCGTTAATATATTCTTAATAAAATATTTCAAATACCTTAAATATTGTGTATATGTTTCTACAAATTGGCAACCAAAACTTAATTCCGACCTAGCCAAACTTTTCCAAAGGTCGTTCCCATCTCGACCGTTATCCAAACTAACACGCAAAGCTAATCATTGAAATCTCAGAAATTTCATTAGGACCGTCGATAACAACTACGTGATTAAAGACGAGGGAATTAAAATACCGCGAATCTAGAAACAAACTAATTTCAAGAGGCTCTTTTTAATCAGCAAAACCTTGTAGTTGTCTTTCGAGTTTGTAACTCGCATCTTCTAATTGTTCAACTCCCAAAGGATCAAGATTTGAATGTATAATTAGTCTCGAAGCTTTCAGAACTTGACTTAGGTACCTTGAATATGTAGCGTCTTTTGTGAATTTGTCAACTGCGTATGCTTTACTTGAAATTGTTATTTAAATCTCTTTTCTGGCATTATATCAAGACATTGTAATTATATTACAAAGTCTGTTTAAATATTTTATGCGATATTGAATAGGCAGCTATACTACTATTTTTCATTTTCATTACTTCATTGCCTACTACATATTTTTTGTCAAATACCATAAAAACAGAAGACGAAGACCTTGGTAGTAACACAGTTATGGATATTTAAAAACAAGGTTATCTCATTGATAATACTGTAAGAAATAACAAGGGAGGCCGGTTCAAATATTAGTTTGAATGTAATAAGAATGTACTGCGATTCTACACAGCTACCTAATTGATTAACAAATCGCAGCTAGTCAACGACTATTAGCAAAGTGAAGGTAGTTGGGTCGAACGTCGTATAAACAACGTCCGAGCCCCTAGGCACGATCCGTACGATTGCGCCACGAGACAAAGGAACGCGGCAATTTATAGTATGCGACAGCTAAGCATGTTCTGACAGGTGACAGTGACAGCTATATTGACAACTATTCATCCACAAAAATATTAAATCAAATGTTACGTCTAACACGGCCATACTGACAAACGTACGTCCTCGTACGCCTTTTCTCGTATTACAATACAACGGTAGTTCATCTCGGGATTTCAAAAACACACTGCCTCGGCCACACTGACCATACTTTTCTACGCACTCGTTAGTAAAACAGCGACTAGACAATACCTCAACGCTCAACTCCGACTAGCGAGTCAACTCACTACGGACATACAGACGGCGACTTGACGGTATATCTACGCTCGTACGACTAGTGAAATACATCACTACGATACGTCAGCGACTAGACAATACCTCAACGCTTAAATCCGACTAGCGAGACAACTCACTACGGACATGCAGACGGCGACTTGACGGTATATCTACGCTCGTACGACTAGTGAAATACATCACTACGATACGTCAGCGACTAGACAATACCTCAACGCCAGGGTTCGACTAGCGATTTGAATCACTACGAGCCAATAACATTCATCGTCAAAAAAACTCGGCACATGCTTCAGGACACCACTCGCCACGCCAGGGCACCATATTATGCTGTGCCGCGGCTTGAGTCTTCCTTCCGTAGTCACCACAACAAGTTTCAACTCGTATCGATCACTAGGCAGGATGTTCACTACTTCGTAGGGCCCTCGCATCCCTCAATCTAATTTACCTGTGAACTGAGAGGTTTTTATTACAAACACTGGACCGCAGCCCAGATAGCACACACAATTTCTTCGATGGACTACATTCCCGTTACAATAATCCACGTAACAAACTTTTACTTTACACAACGCACGAAATAAAAAAACACAAATGCCAGTTACAAAACTACGTAAACTTAAACACATTTAAAAATAGTGGGCTTGAATTCTATCCCAATTCTGATGTAAGAAATAACAAGGGAGGCCGGTTCAAATATTAGTTTGAATGTAATAAGAATGTACTGCGATTCTACACAGCTACCTAATTGATTAACAAATCGCAGCTAGTCAACGACTATTAGCAAAGTGAAGGTAGTTGGGTCGAACGTCGTATAAACAACGTCCGAGCCCCTAGGCACGATCCGTACGATTGCGCCACGAGACAAAGGAACGCGGCAATTTATAGTATGCGACAGCTAAGCATGTTCTGACAGGTGACAGTGACAGCTATATTGACAACTATTCATCCACAAAAATATTAAATCAAATGTTACGTCTAACAATACCATAATTTCAATAATAATCAAACAGTAGACTCGTTTGACGTATTTTAGAACAATATTGCTTCATCATTGTGTTCCGGAACATATTTTCTTACTTATAATATTATAAATGCGAAAGTGTGTCTGTTTGTTTGTCTGCTATCATATCGCAATGAAGTGATTATGCTATGATTTTTATGTCTTCAGATAGTTACAGGAGAGTAACATAGGATACCTGGAACATAGGCATCCCATAGAAAACTAATATAACGATATGGTATACGAGATTTAACGTCTATTTCTCGTAATATATTCCCTTCGTTCTCTGTATACTTTAAATATTTGTTCACCGCTGGATTGACAACTAATACCTTACCCCAGTTGAGTTCTCGAAGACTACAATTGATCGGAACAAGCGTCATTCCCCGAGGCCCAGAGGAATGTAAGTTTCTACATAACCTTTGTTCGACGTCCGATTGCTTCGCCAAAGGATTTGGGATTTGAATTTATCTGGGGGCACGGCAGTGCCCCCGCCAAGTCGAGCAAAAAAAAAAGCGGCACGGCCGTACCATCCTTTTCTCGAAGCAATTCGGGCCTTTTTCGACCCCCTATAATTCGGTTTTGGATAAAGCAAGAAACCTGAATCTTCAGTAACTAATCCGGCATTGTATAAACACGGAATATTTAAAATTTCAGTCAATTTGAACCAGTAGTTTAAGAATGACAACTTGTTAAAGTTTCTAAATTTTGTCACTCACTGACTCACCGATCATCAAAAGTCCAAGGCACTTCTAGCAGACTTAGAAGCTTCATATTTGGAATACATATAGAGTTTAGTGTCTTAATCATGGGAAAACTTAAATATTTTGTAATTTCGGTCCAGTTTTCCAAATACACCAACTGCATCAATAACTTTGTAATCCCATATAAATATATGGGATTACAAAGTTATTTATGCAGTTGGTGGTTGGTGGTGGTATCAAAAAGAAAGGCTCTACAAAAAGAAGTGAGATCCCATCAAAAACATCCTGTAAAAAACCCAAGTCTCGCAGCTCAGTCTTTCTTCCGTCAAAAGATGTGAGATCCATGTAATACCAAGTCGGTTAATCTATTTAGTGTCTACTTGAAGGACCTTCTGTCTTAAGTTATTACATAAGTTATTATCATGCCAATATTAAAAATATTTAACGTTTTAAACAAATAGATCGACTTGGACATCGCATGAAAACAAAATGAATATTACAATATTATATTAGATTCTTTAGTCTCTCGCGCCTCACGCGATTGAAACTCTCGTTCCTGTTGGTCGCTGGCCCGTCGTGCTGTGTAGTGTGATACATACTAATAATCAAATCAAGCGATGTCCAAGTCGATCTATTTGTTTAAAACGTTAAATATTTTTAATATTGGCATGATAATAACTTATGTAATAACTTAAGACAGAAGGTCCTTCAAGTAGACACTAAATAGATTAACCGACTTGGTATTACATGGATCTCACATCTTTTGACGGAAGAAAGACTGAGCTGCGAGACTTGGGTTTTTTACAGGATGTTTTTGATGGGATCATTAGATGATTCTTAAAGTACGTGGTTTTCATCAAATATTCAGGCTTTCGATTCTATGTCGGATTCGGACTGGGTAATATTTTATATTTGCCTCGCCCCTTTAAATGTATTCTTGTTCTATATTGTGGTTATTAATAAGGGTATATTGCGTTTAATTGTACATTCATAAGTAGGGTACTAGTCGTGTATTGTTTTAAACGTTTGATATAGGTACGATCTTATATTTAGTTTATGTATTAATAAATCGTAGTGACAGTTTCTGTTGTTTTCCTTTGTTAAACACATTGCGAATATTGCCTCAAAATTTAAAATAAAATTTTTAAAGTTATAAATGAATTTTTATATTTAGAATTCGCACTCACCATAATTATACAATTGTATTTTTTTTGTAGCGTCAATTGTCATACTAGTCGCTTGAAAAATGTATGCTTAATCCTTCATACGTGTGAAATAAAAGAGATATTCGCTCGAAACGGGAGGTAATAAACACATGTTTATGTACATTGTGAAATTTCGGGCAAGATTAAAAATATGCATCATATGTGATGTTCCTTGTTTATGGTAAACAATACGAAATTTGAATTTTGAGCCGATCCTACATAAATAAAACGGAGGCTGCGTAAACAGAATACGTTTTTACGTGGCGGTATGAATTGACAGGTGTTTGTGTGTTTTAGATGCGTCGTATGAATAAACAGTCGGTTGTTATTTTTTATACGTTCATTACTTGGAATAAATCGTGGGTTTATTCTGTGAGTGTAGGGATATTTTTCGTTTGCGTTATAGTAGGAATTTGGGTAGAAGTTTTAATTGTTCTAAAAAATGATGTCCTTGTTAGTGTAGGTACGTATTGTAAACAATATACTATAACGATTATAGCTCTATAAAATTAAGAAAATTGTCCCTAAATTTAAATCTGCCATATAAAATACTTCTATAAAATGTTCCCAGTTCTTTTTTGGAATCAAACACGAGCCCATTACTTATTAATATAATCGACGATTTAGAGCATAAGCACTGACAATTAGTCATACATTTAATTCAATACGACTGGAGAGAGGCCAAGTGTAGACTTTTGGCAAGATAACTATCAGAAGCATAAGGATGTAATACATGATCGGAATTACAGACATGTATTGAGCGATACATTTTTATCTGACTGCTGGGGTTTCGATTTTTAAATGTATGTATGTACGTATTTTTTGCACACCCATACCGCATAAGACTGTATACTGGGTATGGGGCAGAATTAGAAGTATTCGTTTGAAACGAATACAGTTACATATAGAAACCATATTATCGTCTTATCATACAAGTCGATTTTTGCAAAAGATGTTATCGGAATCATAAATATACATATATCGTGAATTCGCATGTCAGTGACATACCGTGACATGCCGCTGCCAATTCTGCAGACGCTTTGGTTTAGGTTATCGTATATAATACGAGCTTTTACCGATCTGATGTGACCGTGGATTTTTATCGTATATGTTTATGATTTACTAGCTGTTGCCCGCGACTTCGTCCGCGATTACGTCGTTTTTCGTAATTCGTCGTTTAAAAAAAATACGTGACACTTTATTTTTGAATGTTCTTAATTGTCTCTTATAAAAATAAACTACATTAAAATTGAATACTCTGATTAGAAAATCTTAAAATCGGAGGACATCGAAAATCTGAGGAAAACATGAATTTGATTTAAATTCTACATTACTTAGTAATTCAAATAATAATCTAAATTAAATGTAGATTAACAGTTTGAGCGCATCATTATATAATATGTACCTAAGTATTAAATTACGTTAGTTTACATAGTAATTTTACTAAAAAAACGATGACTTTCTTTCGCGCTCGGTACAACAAACTAAGCATGTTTGTGGTACGTGGCCCGCGTCACTTGACCCCCCGCGAGTTCCCCTCCGTTACTATGCGAAAATACATTCGTCGCCCTACTGTAGGAAAAATTGTAATATTTTAAATTCGAGAAATATTGATTTCTTGTATTCGACTATTCGTTGTAGTCGAATACAAAATATATTTGAAGAAACTTAGGTTGGCCTTCAGGCAAAAGGGATCCTATCAAATGATAAACTTGACCTTGTATCTTAAAAGTAAGCATGAAAGGATCCTCTGATAATTGTTGAGCACCAAAGGATCATTTAAAACGCACTACTATAAGAGCGAATATTGTCTAAGAACTGTTTAGATTGCACATGTTCCTCTAAAAGTAGTGATTTCAAAGGTTCTGGTGTATCTTCAAACGAAAGCCGACTCCTTACTCCTCTTTAAAGCATTACAAAAAGAACATACTACGTTAATATCGCCTATACAGAAGATGATCTGTAATCAATTGTGAGGTTATAAGCAAACCCACTTTTATATTTGTCGGACCACACCACCGAATTCGTAGATTGATCTTCTATGTTTACCTCTTAAGTCATTAAGACTGTCGAAATCTGTCTACAGTAAGACGGGCCTCTCGCTATTCGTCCGTTTCAAGAGACCAAATAGTTTCAATTCTTAATCTTTCATTAAACAAACTTATTAATCGTACTTGTCTCAAATAATCTTGTCTCAAATAATGGTAATATTCGCGTCCCTACTCTAGTCATTGCTTATGCTCATGTTCATCTTCAAGAGATCGAATAATAGTATGGTGCACCCTATCATTTGTCAATCGGTCTTCATATTGAGTAAAAGTTTCAGATTATCGAGATAAAATATGCCATTTGCGATCAGCTGTGAGACGTTATACCCTCTCAGTGAAGGTTTCGGTCTCACAGGATAGTACATGCCGTTCGCGGTCAGCTGTGAGCCGCAATTCTCGTTGTGAAGCGGTTTCAGGTTTTCGGCATAACACAATATGTTGTTTTCGGTCAATAGTAAGCCTCTTACCTCTAACGATCCTTGAGAACTCTTATTTCTCATTTTCTTAGCTTTGCTCGAATTTCGTTATAAAGATTTTTTAGGTGGCACTGATGCGAGTAAATAAAAATTAAGTTAAAACGGACTGAGAGTGCTATAATCATCAATCATCATCATCATCAATACATAAAATAAAATTGTGGAAAAGCGATGTCTGTACAATGAAAATATGTAGAAAAAAATTAGCAAGTGTTATTATTAAATCGATCTTGAACCCAAAACTGTAGTTAAAAATTTTTTTGTCTGTTTGTCTGTATGTTTGTGCACGCTAATCTCAGAAACGACTTATCCGATTTAGATGCGGTTTTCACTAATGTATTGTGGTAATCTTCATTTAACAGTTAGTGTTTATTTCATGTCAATCGGTTCATAAATAAAAAAGTTATGACAATTTATAAGTAATCACGGCGAACATTTGCTAAGGCATTCTATTGTACACTGTACAGTGTACGATAAAACGTAATTTATCTGTTATACGCTACAGTTATTCCTTTACATGTCCAGATGATCATATCAAAATTCCCCAAGGGTTTGGGGGTAAGCTGAGGTAGTAGGGGGGGCGGGGTCAAATTAACATTATGGTTACTTCTAATAGGTAAATTTTCCACACAAAATGTCCTTTAAATTATGTCGTATTATATTTTTAACCCCCGACGCAAAAAGACGGCGTGTTATGTGTTTGACTGCTATGTATTTCTGTGTGTGTGTGTGTGTCTGTCTATGGCACCGTAGCTGGCTAACAGGTAAACCGAATTAGATGCGGCTTTTTTTTGTTAGGCAGCATATTTTCCGACGCTGGTTCTTAGATAAATTGTATCGAAATCGGTTCATCCACTTATTATACCTACATAGGGGTAAAAGTGGGAATGAAAAAAATGATATAATAATTTATTTTTAAAGATCGTTGGGAAGTTTATGAAATTATTTATTCCTTTTTCTATACACTTTTCTTCGTCTAAACGGTTAAGTTACGTGCTCCCTCTCTCTCTCTTCAGCCTTTAGTTACGTGCGTGAGACAGGAAACATCTAATTTGGATTTGTTGCTGGATTTGATAAAAATTGAGTATCGATTAAGCTGATCAGTGGCTACACCATACATTATTAAAAACATCCATTTAAGAAAGGAAGGAAATAGAATTTGCTCCTCTCCCCCCCTGGTTCCTAAAAAATAATATGACATAATTTAAAAGAAATTTTACGTAGAATTAGTTAGGCATTTCTTTTTTGATTTTCGATATTATATATCTACTAATCATAATTTTTAATTACAATATTATGTAGTAACTATTTGGTATAGGTTAGGCATTTCATTTCTTGATTTTCTTTAATAAGTTGGGACGTAAGTTTTTTAGCTCAGTTTAGTAAGAAATTTTAATAACAATTCTTTTAATTATTTATGGTAGTACGTATTTACTCAATAATTGTATGTTAAGTAGTAATTCAGCATGGGCGTAGCCACGGTGGGGCTGGGTGGGGCGCTTACCCTGGCTTTGATCTGGTAGGTACCAATTGTGAAGGGGAGTGGGCGTGGGCGTTGGCGTGGGCCTGGGAGTGGGCGTGGGAGTGGAAGCATGAAAATAAAAACAATTATTGTTGCCCCACCCTGAGCCCATGGTCATAGGTCCCATAGTCACTATTCCACGCGGACGAAGTCGCGGGCACAGCTAGTAGACAAATATAATCAGAAAGCTTTGAACTCCTAAGCTCAACCATAAAAGATAGACATTAATTATGATGTCGGGAGATATTTTTTATATAATATGGAGAACATTTCTTTCATACTAATAATTGTACCAAGTTTCGTTTAAATCCGTCGAGTAGTTTTTGTTTCTATAACGGTTATACAGACAGACAGACGGACAAAAATTTTTGGCGTCAGTGGTTAGGCATTTCATTTCTTGATTTTCTTTAATAAGTTGGGACGTAAGTTTTTTAGCTCAGTTTAGTAAGAAATTTTAATAACAATTCTTTTAATTATTTATGGTAGTACGTATTTACTCAATAATTGTATGTTAAGTAGTAATTCAGCATGGGCGTAGCCACGGTGGGGCTGGGTGGGGCGCTTACCCTGGCTTTGATCTGGTAGGTACCAATTGTGAAGGGGAGTGGGCGTGGGCGTTGGCGTGGGCCTGGGAGTGGGCGTGGGAGTGGAAGCATGAAAATAAAAACAATTATTGTTGCCCCACCCTGAGCCCATGGTCATAGGTCCCATAGTCACTATTCCACGCGGACGAAGTAAAAGATAGACATTAATTATGATGTCGGGAGATATTTTTTATATAATATGGAGAACATTTCTTTCATACTAATAATTGTACCAAGTTTCGTTTAAATCCGTCGAGTAGTTTTTGTTTCTATAACGGTTATACAGACAGACAGACGGACAAAAATTTTTGGCGTCAGTGTCGATCCCTAATCACCTCGTGATAGTTATTTATTCATATAATTAGATGCCAATTTCCATGTAACGTTAAATTCGACTATACAATAACTAACAGACAACGCAGGTTACTCTCGTTTCCGTAAGTTGAGGCGGCTACATATTCGGTCCTCATAACTTCACTTTTTGTGAACGAAACGACAGCGCGGTTTAATTCGATGCCAACACCATCAAAAAAAGGAAATATTTTTAATTGTGAAAAAATATTATGATTTACACTATTAATACTATTTTAACATTAACACAAAATATGAGATTGTGAGTGTGTAAAAATAAATCCAGCTAGTTTCACATCAAACTTATATTTTTAATTAGGTATACGACATGAAAATATATTAATTACCAAGCAATAATATACCAAATCATACAGGTAAATACTGAACAAAAGTATTAACAGTCAAAGTATATTTTTACTTACAACATGTAAATGATGAAGGAATAATAATTATCAACGAACTAACCTTTTTGTATTATTGTTTATAAATATAAATTCATAAACAATAAATTTATAAAGAATAGAAAAAATTCGACCACTAAAGAATGCTGGTTCGAGTCCCGCCTTGTTATCGAATTTTTAAAACACAAAGATTTTTAAAAATGTAACCAATGAACACAATCAATATTAGATTAACTGTAATGGTGTCTAGTTTGACTTAAAATAATAAACATCTACCCTCACTTTTAAAAATGTAGTATATTCACACGAATTATAAGCGCACCTTATAGGGAAGGGAAGATATGGGTTAAAGAGTTAAATAAATAAATAACATAATTAATTAATTATATTTAAATTATTAATTTTTAACATTGTGTTCAGTAGTGTTAACATGTAAATTGATTTGATTTTTACGAAATCTCATAGATGGCGCTGTTTCAAATTTGTATACTAATAAATTCATTAAACTGATTCTCTGCCCAAATTACGTAAATGACATAGTTTTTATTGTGTAAAGCTAGATAATAGCATGGCTTACCCGAAACCAACATTTAAACATGAGTCTTTAGATTGTACGCTGTCGTAATACACGGAATACGTAAGAAAAAAAAAGGTTCACAGCTCCTCCCCCGGAGGTGATAGCATGATAATATGTTTAAAAAAGCCTCACCCGACCTGTTAGTAATATTCATGCAAAATTTGAAGTCAATCTATGCAGTACTTTTCGAGATTAGCCTGGACAAACATACAGACAAACAGACAAACAGACAAACAGACAAACAGACAAACAGACAAACAGACAAAAATTCTAAAAACTATGTTTTTGGCTTCTATATCGATTATAGATCATGGATTATGTATTCTTTTAAAAAAATATTCAATGTACAGTTTTGACTTTCCTACGATTTTATTATATGTATAGATATAGCAGTCAATTGTTTCAAAGTCGAAGTTAAACATTTGTTTATTGAAACAGACTACTTATAGAAATGTATTTGGAACAAATATGAATTTTAACATGATTTCCACTGATTTGGAAAGCAGTTATTACAGATAAAAACTCTATTATTATTTCTTAATGTTTAATAAATTTTTGGTTAAATGGATATTGATACAAATTAATATATTGGAACATTATTCTCATTAATACTGTTGATCTTACGTAACATTAGTTTCACTATCAATTTTTAATGTAGTTTTATGCAAACTAAGATCACTCGGTGTCTAGTATACTAGCGTCCCATGCGCACATTTTGATGAAACATTTGACAAATCTACTATTAAGAAGTCTTAAGAAGAGGACTTACTTGTATATATAACTATAGATATAGGCTGAGGATTTAGATAATTGCCCGTCTTCATAAAGCACTTACTGTAGAACGTAATTCCTATGAAGTTACTTCTGAAATATAGTGAAATAACTCACGCAAATAATAATTTTGGTGACGGTTAAGTCTAAGCTTAGTTTGTGACGGGATTAATTCTAAATAACATTTTGGATGACTTGTGTAAGTTAATTTGCAACTGACACTTTTAACACTGTAGCTTTTCACTTTTCATACATAATAATATAATGATATAATACAATTTTGTTAATCTCCGGAGCAAAAGGTGGAGTGATATAAGTTTAAGGTCGATGTCGTGTGCGTGTGTCTGTGGTATTGCAGATTTCAACAGATGGACCGACTTTGCTTGCGTTGGTTCTTAGCTATGTTTGGTTAATATTGATAGGTATAGTGGTAGGAGTGTACAAACGAAAACGACACGAAAAGATAAAAAGGCATAAGTATATCGAAAATATACGGTATTTTGGTTAAATCGCAATGGTAGGGGGTTTTTCAATTTACTTGTGATTAAAAACTCATCAGACTTATAAATAACAGCAAATAGTATCACAGATATACAAATGTACAAATGATGGGGTGTACAAAAGTGGCTGTCTATCAATTTGTCACCCCATGTTCAGACTGTCTGCTGCGGAAACGAGGGGACATCCCTCACACAGGTACATTAATAGATTTTTATGTATGTATATCTATGTATATATAGAGTTATAGTAGTAAGAGGAAATATTGTTGTTTGGTGTTTGGTGGTTTCGATCTAACTCAACTGCTACACGAGTGATAGAAAAATATATATTAAAAAAGTTACATCTTTACTGTGGCTTTTTTTTTGAATCAGCAGACATTTTGGCTGATATTCGCAAACGATAAATAAATAAATCGTTTGTAAAGTAGTCTCACTTTGTAATACCTTACACTTTGTAATTGACCTATATTCATCATCTATAGAAATAAAAAGTATTTGCACGTAATACATCTTTAAATAATAGATACATTTTAAAACACTATAAACAACAACTTATGACCAATTACTTTTAACCTACCTTCGATTACTATACACAACAATTTGTCATTAAGAATAACATCACATTATCAGCAACCAATTTATTTCTCCTATCCCCTTCAATTTATTAAAAATTCCCAAACACTGAGACATTATCTGCTCCATACATTTGTCAATCTTCTAAACTCTACATGAGAATATCGACTCTATTTCTTAAAATTAAGGTGCAATTTAGATTGTGTTCTAGGACTAAAAATGATAAGGAGTGGAATGATTTTAACAAGAACACGGAAACATTTGACCAATAAAATACAATTAAAAGCCTGATTCGTAAATGTATGTTTGTATCTAATTGCTGTAATTATTTAGAGTCTGAGTGAATGGAATGGATTTGTGAATGAGTTGGAATTGAAAATTTTATTATTATTGAAAGAACAACTTTTAAGGTTTTAAGAGATGATTTATGTTTCTAATAAGATGGCGGTCTCAGTGGTGTTTTTATGTTCTTTGAGGATTATTTAATAGGTTTCTATGTGAGCTTAAGAAGTTTCATCAAAACGGAATTAATGTAGTTTTTTTTAATCAAAATAATGTAATATTTTAAATTAAGCATCACATTTCATGCACAAAGCAAATTGTTACTACAAAAAGAAAATGTAACGTATAGCAATACAAAAAGCTCGAATATCCCTATATATAACCCCTATATATATATATATTATATTCTTCAAAAGCAGCGTGAATAACCAGATCATATTAATGAACCAGCAAATACGTATTCAGGGTAAATATTAGAAATAAACAAATAAACAGACCATAATCAATATCTACATAACTGAATAGACGATAGAGTCTTAGTATAATTTATTTATACTATGGCAGAGTCAAGCTGCGTCTCATTATAACCCGGTCAAATTGAGAGTGTATCAATCTAGTTAATTAATTATTAGATAACCGGCTTCCACATCATTTACATTTACGACTGGGTCAAATATTCCGATAAGTTTTTTTTTATAGTTAAGGAATTTCGTAATAAATTACTTATGTTCGTCTTGGTTTGGAAATAGTTAATGGTTACGGATTTTTTTACGTAAAATACAAGCGTGCGAATAAAAGTTGTATATAATGATATTATTATGATTGCTCCTTAATTTTGATATTACTAGCTTTAGCGCGTGGATTCACTCCTATACTACTTGAAAAAGTGGTTGTTTTATATGCTTATTCAAACTTCCATCTTTCTTTAAACAATTTTTTACACAAATCTGATGAATTGTGTAAAAATATTGAGAAATATTTTCGTGAAAGATTAAAAATCCATGCATATATATCACAAATTTTCAACTTTTTTATAATACAAAATAATATTTCTGAGATACAAATACAAAATAAAACTCTTTCGTAAATTACGTTACACTATAATGAGATTCATTAAGGTTAAAATAATTTCAACATTTACTACTTAACTACACATCTACATATTATTATTATATAGACATAATCAATAGTGTCCGCCAAATATATTTCGCAGTTTTTATACAAAAAAAGTCAGAAAAATAGGTTTATATCTACGAGTAAAATAGTCTCCAATATGCAAAGTTTCATCTTTCTAATTTTATTTATAACAAGGATAAGATTTATTAAGTTCTTTAAGATAAACATAAATCTGTATTGACTTAATCGCAAAAACCAAATCGGCTTAGGCTAGAAGTTCTAAATCTTATTAAAAGCTAAAACTAACACTTTAAAAGTCAAAGTAAGTAAAGTCTAATTTAATCATTGTCGGATGTTGTTATCCTAATCCTGATTTGAGTTTTAAATTACACAAGACTTTTTAAATAAATAAATCATAATAAATTTCAGTTTATCTTCTAAATTAATTTATTGGACTTTGTCTTAAAACCTAATAAATTATATACTAAAACCTTCCTCTTGAATCGCTCTATACAGGGTGTCCCACTGTTGGTATACTAAGCTCAAAGGAGGTTATAGTTTTGCATACGCTGAGTTCGTAAAAAATACTTATAAAATTCCAGACGCATTTTTTTTTCAACTAGATGAATTCTTAGAACTCTATGTGTACACCCATAACAACTAACAAGCAACCCGCCCAACTTTACCACCAGCACGTGAGCTATCGTTTAAGATTATGTTTTCATAGACAAAATGCTCACATTAGCGAAGCGGTAGGTATATGCCGGCTGCGCGAAGCTAGAGAAGAAAACATGGATTTTCAGCAAAAATTTTGCAAAAATTTTTGACGTAATTTTGTTGTTTAAGTATTTTTTACGTGATCAGTGTATGCTAAACTACAAGTCTCTTCGCGCTTAGTATACCAATAGTGGGACAACCTGTATATTAAAAAAATCTGCATCAAAATCCGTTGCATAGTTTTAAAGATTTAAGCATACATAGGGACATAGGGACAGAGAAAGCGACTTTGTTTTATACTATGTAGAGATTGAAATCATAAAAGAGCATGTCTTTAACTACATTAAAGAAGTGACAATCTCCTCTGTTAGTAAACACTATACATAGTTAAGATCTATGCATTTGGAACAAGGTCTTTTTCAGAACATCGATTAATGAAAACATATAATATGTCTTGCACTATATCATAGGAAATATCATACTCCACTGCACTACGTATATGCAGAAATAATTCGAATATTAGCATCCATTACGAAGCAGATCAAAGTACGATATTATCTGGATCATAAATTAAGCCCATACAATGGGTAGGAGGTTGTGGTCAGGTCAATTGAGGATTTTGAAAGGAAATTGTTGGGTAATACGTGTGTCTGAGAGCTGGTGAATAATTTCGGGCTTATGTTTTAGGTGATATATTTAGGTTATGAATTAGGTGATCATTCAGGTTTGAGACATTATGAGTTTAATAAAATTATTGAAAATCTTGCATTATCGTTGATTATAAAATAGTTCATGACTGTTAATTATGTTTATAAATATCATTTTATTTCTCAGTGTTAAATTTTTTTCCATGTATCAATGATGTACGTCATTTTTTTATTTCCAAATAAAAACGAATTTTAATAGCCACTTCAATTTTATAAGCACAAATTAAGGAGAAATAAACTTAATATATTATTACCCTCTAGCTAAATCTATATACAACACATTATACACACCACACCACAAGTACACACATTCTCATAATTTTTGCTTCATTACACTAATTAATTCATCAATGTATAATTCATATAAAATATTTATGAACACATCAATAGCCGTGACTCTCACTTCGCACAAAAGCTTCCAAAAGATTTTAAAGCCCGCGCAAAAAATGCAAGCTCAATCAACTGTTATGTACGCTTGAATACAACGTTCATACCAGATATCTCTGTTAACATTTAAAATAAAACACGGCTTCTTTTTATAATATTTTCTTCATACATATATTTAGTAACCTTGATATGGCTGATCAAAATTAGTTATCACATTAGTTACTACATTATGATTTCATTAATATAAGGAACCCAATAAATGTCCTATTAGCAAAATATTTTTTAGCAAAATGCTTTTATAACTTAAAAGTATTTAATATCATCAAAAATGCTATTACTTCACAACACTATAATTAAAATGTAACATATTTGTACACTTAAGATATTTAGAGAAATGTTTGATAGTAGGTATAATATCATTTACATAATATTATTATATCGAATTCAATATTGTATTAAAGACATGTCTGTCCGTCTGCCTTGCTGATCCGATAATAAATATAAATTATAATAAGTATAGTATTTCACTAGCTCCTAAACTATAAGTATTATATTTTCTGCTCCTGTTACGCCTTGTTGCGTAGGCTGAATAAGGTAAGGTCCTTCAGTTTTAAGGGTTCTCGTGATAATCGCTCAAATTCCCAACATAATAGGGTTTAGAGTAATAGTTATTAACGACCTTTGTTTATGAAAATAAATACAGAAATGTTTTCGGTATTTTGTAACTCGATACACATAATATTATAATTTTAAAGGATATAACATCCTTGTAGTTAGAAAAATAAGGGATGGTATAAATGAGGTTCCAACCAACCACAACATCATTTTGAGACGTCATTATTTAAGATCATTTACTGTACACTGTTAAAGATTCTTCACTACATAATATCTACAAATCTACAATAGGCAGCTTCACACAGTGCGAACATCCTCGCGAGGCAATTCCTGGGCGAAGCAAGTCGGTATCTGTGGAAAGGCTCGGCCGAGGATAACGTGTGTGCTGCCATTTAGAATAGAATACAACAGAATAGAATAAACTTTAATTTCAGAAACCAGTTACACAACGGAGAAAAAAGAAAGTAGTATAGTACACAAAAAAATTGTTTGCTAAGAACATCTTTCGTTCTGCGAAATAAGAACTTTGTTGAGAACATTTCGCTTGCTTGCACGTGTGCTTCGCGAGGCTGCTCGCTCTGTGTGGACCTGCCTTATTATAAACAAAGACAGCATTTCTTCTTCGACGATTAAACCTAAAGAACTTACACAAGACACTCACTAATGAACGCGGTCAGATGCCTTATTCCCATTAATTAGGAAACAAAGGAAAATAGTTTGGAGCCGGCTTTAATTTGGAACTTGCTGGAAATTCGGTTATTCAATACCTCTGTTTGATGTTGCGTGCACACGTCAATGTGTTAGCTGATTAGGATCGGACGCCAAATAAAAATCAACCTAATATGTGTTGTTTACAGTTCAAATTTGGATGAATTTAATCAAGGATGCAGTAGCTTTTTTCAGTTTTGACAATCGGTTTTTGTTTTAGTTTTATTATTTACTTGCAATTAATGCTGTGTTTTTAAAACAAAATAGAAATGCATCAATGTTACTTTATTTAAATAGAAACATATTTGTGACCACCCACACTCATGTTAATACATTTTTATCCTTGTATTAATTCTATAGAAAATGTATAGGTAAGAATAGTAGTACTATACAAATTTAAGAAAAACGCGTATTCTATAAAACCTTTAAGTGCGATTGAAATTTTATCATTTATTTATTCAATTAGACTTTTATGAATATTGGTTTCTACAAAGAAGAGTTTGTAAGAAACTCTTTGTACCTACTTATGTAAAAATGTATTCCATGATACGCACGTAACAATACTTATTTTATGTTTCAATATTTCTTTAATAATTTTACAGGCCATATAATACTACTACCATATAATTATAAAAAGGGTGGAGTGTAGTAGTTATTAGGAATATACAACATTGTTTCTATTTCTAATAAAACTACGCTTATATTCACAACCTAGATTAAGATCAATTTTGCACGCCTCATAAGCGAAGCGTTGAGGTGGGTACTACTGTCACTTCGCGCAAAACATCTGATTTTTCAAACTTAAAATGTCTTTATGTATCATACATTGCACTTGTAAGATAATACATACACACACATATTAAGAAAAAACACTATTTTTAACGTTCATGATATTTTTGATGTCATTTTTGTTATTTAAACTAGTTAAAAAACAGTTTAAAAAAGTTCTGTCTTGGACGTCCGTGTGTCTGTATGTGCGGATCCTTTTTCTTGTTAACACGATAGCGACCGAAATACTTTACTAATCGAGTCTTTTTTTTTCTCTTACGCTTGAGTATGCTCAGGAATAGAACCCTTTCATTTTTCAGGGTCTGATTCGATGTGGTTTAATTGTTATTAAATAAACAAAAATAATAATTAATAAATAATTATTAAAAAAAATTATGAGGCGTGCACTTTTGGATTTTCCAAATTATTTATTTATTATAATTCTATATCTTATCGAGTAATAAATATTGCTATACAAAGCCATAAATGGTTAATCTAGTCTAGACAGATAAAGCTTAGAGTTCAGAGACATCGAAATTACATTTCAATAAGAATTTAATTGGATTGAGTAAAATTTCAAGTAATTTCTTTAGTTTTTCGATTTTTAAGGCTACTTTGTTTAATGGGAATACTGTTTCATTTTAAAATGAATGTGTTTTATCATTTTACGTGTTTACTAGCTTGGCCAATGGCTTCGTTCGTTTGCTCTTTATATTACAGTGAATGTTTCGCATACAAATTTTATTTCTGTAATTCACGTTTCAGTTCTTATTTTGAGTTTAATCATTGATTATTTTTTTCTAAATATACATAGAACATCATCAAAAAGTGTCATAATACTTATTCCACAATTATATCATATGAATTATGTTCATTATCTTCAAGTTATTACTACAATAGGTATGACAAATACCACCTTCTCCCAATCAATGCAAGGCTTGTAAGTTACGAAAGCTTATAAATAACTTACAAAAATATAACTTTTTCCCTGTAATCAAACAGATTTACATCCAGACATAACAAGAATACTATGTTCATTACAATTTCCTTCCACTATCAGGATTGAAACTACTGCGTCATTTTTATGGCGATGCAAGCAAAAAGATCACTAGAGCACCACCGTTCGGTAGTGATACAGGTAACATCAGCAAAACAGCTGTCAAACATTCAACCCATGTTTAAAACGCCAATTCTTCACCTGGTTACATCGCTACGGAATAGAAAATATAAAAGCAAGGAAACTCACGTCCGTGTCTCGTTACGTTTGAAAGCTGAAGAATGGCGATGTCGGAATATGACTCGCTCGCAAAGTTATACAATTTTTATATAAGTGCACGGACAATGTGGAGCGTGTAGCAAATAAAATGCCTTGTTAAGAGTCACTTGTAGATTTATAGCAACTAGTCGGCTCGCTGACGTCTACCTGGATCTGTTACAAGACTATCATCAAGTTTATTCGTAGACGAAACTGAAATTATTTATTCAATTTGACTTCTTCTACAAGCATTGTTGAATCGTCATAACCTAAGGTCATAACAGAGAAGAGTGGGCGAATACTCTGTCAGTCAGTAACAAAAATAAATAAACTTACTGAAGGTACTACTAATAATTCAAATAACAACAAGAGTACCTAGTTATTGCACGCCTCATACGCGAAGCGTTGAGGTGGGTACTACTGTCACTTCGCGCAAAACATCTGATTTTTCAAACTTAAAATGTATTTATGTATCATACATTGCACTTGTAAGATAATACATACACACACATATTAAGAAAAAACACTATTTTTAACGTTCATGATATTTTTTATGTCATTTTTGTTATTTAAACTAGTTAAAAAACAGTTTAAAAAAGTTCTGTCTTGGACGTCCGTGTGTCTGTATGTGCGGAGGATTTTCTTGTTAACACGATAGCGACCGAAATACTTTACTAATCGAGTCTTTTTTTTTCTCTTACGCTTGAGTATGCTCAGGAATAGAACCCTTTCATTTTTCAGGGTCTGATTCGATGTGGTTTAATTGTTATTAAATAAACAAAAATAATAATTAATAAATATTTATTAAAAAAAAATTATGAGGCGTGCACTTTTGGATTTTCCAAATTATTTAGAATATATTATGAACTTCAAAATTACAAATGATTAGACAGAATTAAAGGCTAGGCGTTGCCCCGGTATGGTAAAAAGACGAAGGATCAAATTTTTTGTATTCTAATATTTGTAAAATATTTCATTCTTCAAATGATTTATAGTATTTGAATGCTATAAAACTAAATATTACACACCATATGGTCTGAAGGTCATGTTGTCACCAGGTTGTCTACCAAAGTCCAAGAACAAGTTCGAAATAAATCCTCATTAAGTCCGTAGACGAAAGCTAGTTAATGTAATCTTCATAAATCACATTAGCAATTTAGGAGAAAGAGCACTCAGCGAGTAGTCCGGAAAACCAGTTATGAATATTTATTATTTACTCATAGGCCTCGATTATTTAAGGGTACGAAATACAAAGCGATAGTAAGTAGGTTAGTAGGCTTGCGAATGTATAATTTGGCTGTTTTTGCATTGAATCTAGTTTAAATGTATTATAGTTTGAAGTGGTCAGCTGTTGGAATGAACTATACTTTTGTACTGCTGAAAATAGGCCTTGAAATAGGTTTATAATTGGGTTTAAATTTAGTTTTATTATCGAAGGAATATTATCTGATGATGGTTTGTAGTCGCGGTTTTCCTCAAATTTTGATGTTCTTTATTTGTCGTTTTGTGTGTTTTGGAATTTTGTGACAAAAAATAAATTTGTTCCATTTTATCATGAATTGAGTTGACAAATACCAGGAATTAACTAACCCGTTTTATAGGAAGAGGAACAGATATATTGTTAAGTAAATGAATATAAACTTATATTGTTTTATTGGAAGTATTAGATTGCTCAGTGTTAATAATTTCGGCATAACAAAACCTAAGAATAACGATTTTGATCTCTATAACGAAGGTAATAACATCGCAATTGGAATACAGAAACACGATAAAATCATTTGTTTACTTCAACTTGAAGCTACATTTCGTTAAGAGGATCATTTAGCCTCATTAGCAAATAATGTAAATTCTTCTATCATTAAAACAACACGAACATAAAATGATGGATGTCCATTAAATTCTATAATTACTGAATTCCAGGAAGCTATTGGAGTCTATCAAAATGCAGTAATCTATGTTGATCCAGAGCCAATTAACTTGGAACCTAATGATGGACTCTTCACGTGACAGCAATGAAATGTTTACTTGATGGGGCGAT
This sequence comes from Colias eurytheme, assembly GCF_061535395.1. NCBI lineage: Eukaryota > Metazoa > Arthropoda > Insecta > Lepidoptera > Pieridae > Colias > Colias eurytheme. Next base: position 865,188 of record NC_142997.1, on the reverse strand, counting down.
TCGTTGAAACTGTCATGGTCTCTTTGGAATCGATTTAGGTATACAGAAGGCCATTTGTGGCCGCAATTTTATTTTGTTTGCTGATCGTGGATACAATTATTTGAGCATGAACGTGGTAGTAATTTAAAAAATTGGTGTACAGTTCAGTGGAAATTTTATAATTTCCTATGTATTATCTATTTCAGAAATTTTGAAACGTGAGTTATTTAGTAGCTCATATTATATACTATTTAATGTCATAATATGTTCTATGCATGTTAAATTATAATCAATAATATAGCATAATTGATTAGTGAGTGTCAAAACTGAAAATAATTTATCTATATTTAACACTGCGTATATCGGATCCATAGATAAACTACAGGTTCGAAACTATCAGCAACTAATAATTGATATTCTGATGAAGAAAGGTTCCATTTTACATTAGCTATAGTTGAGTTAACTGGTAAAATTGTGAGGTAAGATTCTATGTTCACATTAGCTATCGGTAGAGGTGGGTAGTACGTACTAACTGGAAAACTTGACCCATCGAGTCAATCTCGAATACTAGACGTCAATCGACGTTTCATTAATGAAACACAATAGCGTGAAGGCATTACAGACGTGGAAGATCAAAGCCAAATGAGGGTATTTCGTGACTAACACCGAATCAAAACACCGTCAAAAGTTTTCGAGGCTTTTATACCGGCACGAATTCGCGCTATCAGATCTTGAGGGGATTGATGACGAATCATTTTACGGTGATGTTGTATGCCCTCTCCTGGTATTTTTTGGGAATTTGGTATTTGGTAAATTTAGTGAATAAATTTCGTTCAATTTAGATCGTAATAAATACGTAATTTGGTAAAGGTTAATTGAAATTGTTCTAATTTGGTGGGGAGGTTAATATTTTGTTGTAACTACTCCTGTTATCGAAAATCATGAATTTTCGTTAATTTTAGAAATATCCTCTCTCTCAATTGTTAATCAGCTGAGAAATTTTATAATGAGCCCAGCCATTTGAAGCTATAAATAGCAATTCACCGAACGCTGTATTAAGTGATAAATTATAGCAAACAATATTGGTAATTTGAATATTCCTAAATAGGTACTTATTATCGACGTTTGCCCCAAATTGCCTTGAACTACAGCAAACGAGTCACGTCATTTCTAATCAAGGAAATTCAGCATCACATCACATAAAAGGGGTTAGTTCACACAGCGTAATTGCTATTGTTCATAAAACTAAGGCAATTAACTTTTTGATGAAATGAATACGAAGGATTTCCTATTGAAGGTTTTCGCAATTTTACAATCACAATTATGCGCTATGAAAACTTGGAAGTAATTGTGAAAGTGGTAGTTTGTTTGAAAATCGTATACCACTGGAATAATTGTTTTTTTACAAGCAAATAGTTTTGTTAACATTTCACAGGCATAATAAGAATACGAATAAATAATTTTATTATAATGGTATGCTTTGTTTTAAATCGATACAATGTAGATAAGTTTAAATTTATATATACATATATATTTATTTGTATACAGGGTGTAATCGTTAAGTGTGCACAGGCGATTATTCCGTAACTATTACAGATATCAAAAAACTTTAAACTGATATCGAAAGTACTTAACCTAATGAGTAAAATGGCCATAATAAATTTTTAAAAATAATACGAGAAATATCTAAAAAATTAACTTTAAACCCTCCCATACATTTAGTATGAGATATGAATATCCCATGTACATGGGTTGATCCAAAAGTAATGATAATCAATATTAAACAAGGTCATTACAGTTAAAATAATTATGTATTTCTCTAGATAGTCTTCTAACTAGATAATACTTCGATATTTTTTTTCCTTAACTTAGAAAAAAAAAACTTTGACTTCATCTACAAAAACCCCTCAAAATCGGCCATCACTTCGCTGTCGTCTTAAAATTTCTTGTATCGACGGTGTTTCCTGTGCCAAGGTAAGAGATAGAATTAACTAGGAGCTAGATCTTACAAACAGGGTGGGTGTTCAAGCATTTTCAATGCCGATTTTTGATTGGCAGCCATCGCAACTGACGCTTTGTGATCTGGTGCGTTGTCTTGGTGAACCAACATTCAAGACCGAAGTTTGCCATGTCTCTTTTTCTTACTAACCTACCCGCAATCTTTTAATTTGGTCTGTGTAGTAAGAGCCCTGTGTAGTAGTGGCTACCTTCTTAAAATATTCCACATTTCTTCAGCGTCCCAAAAAACTACGGCTTTAATCTATCCCACTAATTTTCACTTTGAAAATCTTCACCGTCACTTTGGAAGCTCGCATCCAGGCCATTGATTGTTTCTTGGTTTCAGCATAAACATGGTGAACCCAGGTAACGCCCATGGTCACAAATCGTGTCAAAAAATTATCCTGATCTCATTAAAAATTTAGAAATTCACCCTCTAAATGTCGAATCGTTGTTTCTTCTTTTCGTCGGGAAACATTCTGGCTCGCACTGTTCACATTAAAATTAATGTTAATACTTGGAAACGTGGCCTGTAGATATAATTTTTTTGTGATAACTTAGTGATTACATGAGCAAGCATAAAACATTTATTTTATATTTTTATGTGCACAGGAAATACCCAATTATCATTACTTTTGGATCAACCTATACATTTAATATGAAAGATTTTAGCTTTTTTTTGTTTTTTTTGGTTTTCTGCTTTAATTACTTCGCAAATTTGGAGGGAAGTTCATTTAGAAACTGTAAATAGACCTCCTCATTGTATTGCACAATAAGGACGTCACTTCGAAAATCTACTATGAATACAAAATGTATGGGAAATAAATTGTATGGGAGCGTTTAATGTAACATTTTTGGTTATTTCTCGTTTTATTTTTAAAAATTTATTATGGCCATTTTACTCATTAGGTTAAGTACTTTCGATATCAGTTTAAAGTTTTTTGATATCTGCAATAGTTACGGAATAATCGCTTGTGCACACTTAACGATTACACCCTGTATATTATATTAGCGTCTGTGGGAAAGATTTTGGTGAGCAGATTTTAAATATACTAAATAGCAAGTACACTGTATTTAAATTTAGCTATAAAAGTCACTTATATTATATTCTTAAGACTCCCTTTTTTATAATAGTCACAGATCATTTTTTAACATTTAGTACAATTTAACTACTTACCTTACATTACCTTATTTGAGAAAAACACAAGCAGTCCATACGACGTTTTGCTATTAGATTGAAGGTAAATAATCTATATAATGTAATAGGACGATGCAGAAGCACTTCTAAAATAGAGTTGGATGACTACCATACGAGTAAACACTCCAATTTATCCAACAAACATAGGTAACATCTTATCAAAATCGTCTAAAACGAACTATCACAGGGCTATCAAAGCCAGCGCTTACAGCAGTTACCTACACAGTACAGATGTATTGCATACATACCCTAAGATACCCCAGATTAATCCTGTATTCATCGAGTTATCGTACATTAATTGGTTTCTGTACAAACCTATGTTTAGTGTAAAAGCCAATTAGAGAGTGGGACGCGTGCAAACATGGCCATTGGGTGATGATTAAAGCAATTATTGATTGAGTGGCCACACGATAGAGGTGTAGTCTTTGTACTGATGTATATGATAGATATTTGATGTCTGGTTTTAACGAATATTGGTTGCAGTTGTTGTATTGTGTTCTTCTCGATTTGTCAATCAATATTAAATGTAACGTCGTCATAGTAGTATTATCTTTAGGGACAAGTAGGTGATCAGCCTTCTGTGTCCTGCCAGACCGAGACATTTTTTTCCTAATGCTATAATACATGTTTATTATCAACTAAATATTGTGAATTTCTTGCTTCATGATATCAAATTTCATCAAAAAGCTGGAGGCACTTAAAAGAGAATTTATCAAATTTGACAATAGATGTATTCTTTGGAAATAAACAATTTTGCTCACGTATCCAAACTCCGCTTAACGTTAGTCCCTGAAGTTAAAAGTCTCTGTTTGACAACTTTCCAAAACTCTCACGTGCGTAATCATTTATACAGAAATTGTATATTGTTAAAAAGGAAACGATTCTAGTAACTTATTTTATTAATAGTATTTTTAAACATCCAGAAGTACGTTTGTATGTTCACTTCTCAATCTATACTAATATTATAAAGCTGAAGAGTTTGTTTGTTTGAACGCACTAATCTCAGGAGCTACTGGTTAGATTTGAAAAATTCTTTCAGTATTAGATAGCCCATTTATCGAGGAAGGCTATAGTTTATATATCATCTCGCTAAGACCAACAGGAGCGGAGCCAAGCGGGTGAAACCGCGAAGCGCAGCTAGTATAAGATAAATATTATTCAATATGCGGCTTATAATTTGTCATTGTCACACCACATATATTTTATACTAACCCCGTACACTTCTCAAAAGAACTTAATTACAAAACTTAACAATACTGCAAACGTTCTAAAATTTATATTCCAATTTCACTAAGCTTTCTTAGAAATGTTTAAGCTCCTTACATTGATCTCTAAGTCTGCGGAGATATTCACAAAACAATAGCTATCCCTTCAAGCATGATTTTAATATGTCTTACAAGCTAATGTGTTTGTAACAACTACATACTTTGACGTGCACAAACTTTGGAAGCTTTAAGATTGTGAATATTGAAACAATAGCGAACTTGCTTTGAGATGCGGCTACTTTCTTGCTTATTCTTTGTGGATATAATGGAAAAGGGTATTGGTAAGGAAGCGTGAATAATATACGAGTTCGCGAACTAAGGGATTTCTGCCCCTAGGCTCTTTTCAATATTTAAGGAAATTATTCGCCGGTACAAAGAATGTTTTGTAAGATGTTTATGAATTGATAAATCCAATGCTGTTTTGAATTGGTTTGTGTATTTATCATTTTTGGGAATAACTGTTAAGTTTAATGTTTAGATTATAAATACATTTTTAAATTCGATTAAAAACACGTAGAAGCTTGGCTCAGAATCGTTCAACCTCTGTTCGTTTATATTTAACTCTACGCCCGCGGCTTCGACCGATGTTTCTAAAATCTCATAAATTATAATATACTAAAATCTTCCTCTTGACTAGTATATCTAATAATAAAAATCACAGCAAAATCACACAGCCACACAAACGGTAGAAAGCCACTTTGTTGTATAGAATGTATATGTAATGTGCTCATCAATTAGTACCACTATAAACAATTGATTTGCGTGAATGAATGAATATTCTTTTCAAGCATGTTTGAGAAAATTTCTTCCATGTTACCCTATGATACATATTTCACTGTCATCATATGATTACAATGCAAATGTGTCAACGATGATGTATGTTCGTCGAATTTCAATCACCATTTCATATTTTATTTTGCAAAAGAAATTCGGTTTAGTTAGACCACTTATACCTCAGGAACGGCTGTAAATGCCAGATATGGGAGGTAGTATCCTTTATTTTTAGGGCGGACATCCACCGAACCATGTTTTTTAAATACAAAATAGTGTAATAGACCAATACCAAACTTAATTTGACATGTGTACCTAGTGATAACTGAGTTAGCATTATCCATACTAATATTATAAATGCGAAAGTAACTCTGTCTCTCTGTCTGTTACTCAATCAACTACTGAACCAATTTGCATGAAATTTGGTATGGAGATATTTTGATACCCGAGAAAGGACATAGGCTAACTTTTATTGCGAAATATGTACCACGGGCGAAGCCGGGGCGGACCACTAGTATTATTATATTCCAACAAATATTATAATTCAATACGACCACAATCTTTCCTCCATACTCGGGTCGTTACTCCATATCCTTTAATTTACCTCCAATAATCGGGACACAAATAGATGTAACTCAGCCATCCAATAAATAAAGATTTACCAACGTTCCAAATAAATTGGATAAGGTTGTTTGGGCTCAAGTAATACCTCCATGGATAACATGGCTTTATTACTGACCGAGGCTTCTTTTGCATAAGCTTCTGATAATGTAAGAATATTTGACATCTCTGTTTTATATTAACCAACAAATGTAGTTACAGTTAAAGGTCTTAAAATAACTTAAATTAGATATAATAATGTTAGACGTAACTTTTGATTTTATATTTTTGTGGATGAATAGTTAATTATACGACGTTTGACCCAACTACCCTCACTTTGCTAATAGTCGTTGACTTGCCGCGTATTGTTATCAACTGTCTACATCAATTTAGCAGTTGTGTAGAATCGCAGTACATTCTTCTTACGTTCAAACTAATATCGAACCTTGCGCCCCGTGTAATTTCTAACAATAACTTTTGCATTTATATATTAGCCGAAAATTCTTCTTTGAGCGCTTGGGCATATCAATATTACTGCTATATACAGTACTAGCTGCTCCGCGCGGTTTCACTCCCGTGGCTCCACTCCTGTTGGTAATAGCGTGATGATATATTATAGCCTATAACCTTCCTTGATAAATGAGCTATCTAACACCGAAAGAATTTTTCAAATCGGACAAGTAGTTCCCGAGATTAGCGTGTTCAAACAAACAAACAAACTCTTCAGCTTTATAATATTAGTATAGATTGGATATCAATGGAGCTAGTTTACATGTAAAGCTCGTGTATGGTAAGGACAATACGTTATAAATTGTATGTTTGGTTAAATCTTTATTTAAATGTCGATTAAGGTTGAGGTTACGTTTAATCTACGTACAAAGAAAGTTGAAGTTTATTATACAGAATAATCCTATTAATTTTATAACTAAAGCAACACGCTTATATCCCGGAAAAATAACGCGTTGCCTTGAAATATATTTACACACTTGATCATAATCGTAAGTCGCGAGACGCAGCTGGTTATGAATAATAATAATATAGGAGTTTGTAAGCGATATATTTTTCTTCCTTAGTTGAATGAAGAACCTATTTTTATATAGTTTACTAGTAAAATAACTATAGATTAATATTTAACTAGATACAAAGCCATGAAAGATTAAGCTATTTAGACATTATTAAGCTTTAAATGAAATTTCATCTCTTTAACTCGCACAAAATGGAGAAAATATGAGGTATAAAACATAGCAGAGTCGCTTGAAATATTCACAAACAGATAAATACGGTTCCTTCCATCTCATAACCTTTTAAGGTGATGAATTAATTTTTCTAACATTTACGGCCCTTTTCAAACCTTCGTAATTTTTATATTATTAAAGTTGTCGTGATGAAAATTCTTGACAAGAAAGTTCAATAGTAACACAATACGTCTACCGTTTTAGAAACATGATTCCATGATATTTTCTCGATAGAAAAAAAATACAAAGTTATCATTGTTATTTTTTTTTAATCTCTGGCATCTTCAAAATAACAAACGTAAAGTTACGACTTTTTGGATATTAACTATAAAATATACAACCTATACGTCTACCGTGTTAGAATTTTGAAATATGCGATGGTTTTGAAATAAACAAGAAATACTTGAAATTAGCGCGCGACCAGCCAATATATCGAGAGCCGCCCTGCACCTTCCTACCCCGATCGCTGCACGAGTCATTCCCGCTACGGCCGTCACACGGGGAACTTGTGTCGCTCGCGCAATCGTAAAAAAGGGTGACAACACGATAAGACAAAATGAGACAAATGGGGACAATAAAGAAAATAAGAAGAAGAAACATAAAGGTTGGAGGAAAAAGAATGCTTACAATTGGAACAAATTAATGAAGTAAGTTGGTTTTATTTTAAATTTGATGATAATTGTATTAAAGACGATGTTTGATATGTACCCCTGTTTTAAGTACATAACGAATGTGTTAGATTTTTTCATTTATAGCATAAATAATCTTTTCAGAAATCCGGAATCCAGAAGGAAAATAAACCCACAGATTGTTCACAATGTGAATCCACTCCTTCGTAAGTACCTTTATTCAGTCAAAAATGTATGTTATCAAAGCTCTACTGGTTTTATCGCATGATTCCATTTTTAGCAAAAAGCAACAAAGTGCAAAGAAATAAAAAATCATGGTGAACTTAGTGGAAGTATGGCGGACATAATATGGAACAGGAGCTCATTGGAGTAGTATTATATTTAAAAAAAATACGAAATAATTTCAAGAATTACATTTCTTAGAAGGTGGTAGATAAGTATGTTGTATAAAGAATTTGATGTTGATATTTATTTCATTTATACTTACTACACCTGTGCGGGAAATTGCTTATGATCCATTGAAATGTTACATTTTTTAGGCCTGACCTTGAGTTTTTTAGAGGACGCAATTTTATTTTTTTGATGTGTAGGGGGGGTCAGTGTGAAGCTAAAACCAAGTTTGTGGGGTCGCCACCCTTGTCCCATGGCCGCCATGTTGAAAATAGCGGTTGAAATGGTTTTAACGATATATCTCTTAAACTATTTATCTGATAATAAAACAATTTTAACATTATTTGTTGCAAATTAAATTCTCTACAACTTTGATTCAGTAACTTTTTGTCGTAGAACTATAAATAAAAAAGTTATAAGCGAAAATGTTCAGAAATTAGAGCTATTTATATTTTTCAATAAAACTTTTTTTTATCATTTTACGAATAAATGATATAAGACTATTTTTGTAGATTGTTTTTCGAGGAACAACTTTTATATACAACATTTTTTCATTACGTCAATAGCTAAGGTTTTACAGCGCTCAGAAGTGAGTACTATTTTTCAGTAGTAACTATACATAATAAATTGGCTATTGGCTCTTTTCCCAGACTCCACAACAATGGAATGCAGTGTGCTTCCACATTTCAGCCCTGCTTTTCGACGTAAAAAAAAACGCACTTCCAGACTCTACCTCCTGGGTTGTGGGGAACAGATTCAATAATTAATTATTAATAATATTGTAAAATTAATTATTAAAAATATTATTATAACAAAAATAAAATAATTACTGGTGACAAATTATTATTAGTACACACATAATATATCGTATTCTGTATAGTAAAGAGTACTTAAAATAGTACTCACTTCGGATGGCTGTAAAACCTTAGCTATTTACTTAATGAAAAAATGTTGTAAATAAAAGTTGTTCTACGAAAAACAATCTACAAAAATGGTCTGATATAATTTCTTCGTAAGCTTATAAAAAAAAGTTTTATTGAAAAATATAAACATCTCTAATTTCTGAACATTTTCGCTTATAACTTTTTTGTTTATAGTTCTACGACAAAAAGTTACTGAACCTAAGTTGTAGAGAATTTAATTTGCAACGAATAATGTTAACATTGTTTTATTATCAGATAAATAGTTTAAGAGATATATCGTAAAAACCATTTCAACCGCTATTTTCAAGATGGCGGCCGTGGGACAAGGGTGGCGACCCCACAAACTTGGTGATAGCTTCACACTGACCCCCCCTACACATCAAAAAAATAAAATTGCGTCCTCTAAAAAATGCGACCCCAAATGTAACTTTTCAATGGACCATTAGTAATAAAACAGGTTTATATTCATATTTACATAGTAATGTGAGTTTTCATTTCGAAAAATTTTGTGTAAGTATATTAAATTGAGTTCCTGGGTGATCTGGAAACACAATTGGGCCCGGAAGATGGCGCTGCAGTCACTCCTCCTAATGACATGAACCGATTTGGATGAATATTTGTGTGCACATTTCATTTTTGTGGGATGATTGGTTGATTCGCTTTCACATTAGCTAATATTATGTATTTTTTTTGTTAGAAAGTAAACTTAATTTAATGTTTATAATACATTATTATTGGTATAAATAAGCCAGTGTTCGTCTCACATTGCTGTACCTGCCTACCTACCCTACCAGGGCCTAACTTTGTTCTGGCTATTTTATTTTGATTATTTGTAATGAATAATTACAATTATAATAGAGTGCAAAAAATAAATACATGCGTCAATATATTTTGTGTTTTTTTTAAACAATTTTTTTATTTAAAAAAATATCATTCCGACCGCGGCTTTGCCCGCGTGGAATTAGATTATATCGTGAATCCTGTCTTATCCCACAGAAGTGTTCAGTTCGGATAAAAAGTATCCTATGTGTAAATCCAGGCAATTAGCTATATTTTATCAAAATTGGTAATGTAGTCTTGACGTGATTAAGTGACAACTAACAAAAAAATATACAAATTAACATCCAAAGTTTCGCATCAGTTTTACTGTATTAGTGATATCTTCCACTCTTGACTTTGACTGAGAAGAATTAGGGTTTATAACTTCTTTCAGAAATATTACCTTTCATTTCTGGGCATGATGTAATATCTACGTCAGCATCAAATTCTATCTAAATCCATTCAGTAGTCCGCGTTATTGAGTACCATTTCATTTTTTCAGAGTAACAATATTTTTTGATATTTTAAAGATTATTTATAACCTGTATTATTTTGTAATAAAGTAAACATTACGAAATAATAATAATTATTATTAATGTCTAAGTAGTTGTTAAAAAGAAGATTATTTGTTTATAAGCAAGAAAATAAAACCAATAAATCAACAATTAAATATATGTATAACAATATTATAACTGTATGACGACTCCATACATGTTTGTCCCGAGTCGGCCAGCGGCAGCGCGGCGAGTTTGCAAGAATGACTTCGCGCACACCCGCGTTCGCGATAGCGAGCTATTAGACTCCGCCCGCCAAGCAGTAGATTTTTTTTTGTGTATCGTCTTAAGAGTTACTGTTTGTTTGACCCCTTGAAGCAAGGATCCTCCCTTCATATAAACGGTGGTCTTTTCAACCTTTCGTTTTATAAATAAAAAAGTTATTATATGTTTGTTATCTTTGATACAAAAACTCTATGGAAACTGTGGGATGCTATTTTAGGCAGAATGTGCGAGAGGCCTTTAAAATATTTACTTATGGTTAGCATTCGTAAATATTGATTTTGAAAAGTTGGATATAATTTTTCTAAATTTAAGAAATAATAATATTAATCAAATGGAATATTACTACATACTATTAAACAAAGTCGCTTCCTACTTCTGTTCCTTTGTACTTATAGATATTTTGAACGACGCGACGGACTTTGATTAGTTTTTAATAGATAGAGTTTAGAGGAAGAAGGTAGATGATGGAAATATTTTAGTATGTACCAAAATGTGAAAACTAAAAACTATATTTTTGAAAAAATATTCAATAAGTATTAAATAATATTCACACAAAGTGAAAAACTGAAACAATACACCATCCCGTCTAATGTAAAGTGTCCTTCGTACAATTTTTATCGCAGTACCCATATGGGGCATAAAAATATACCCGCGGCACTGAAGACTGCGGCCTGTAAGCCTCACCTGTCATCGCTCGCTATAAAACCGAAATAAACCCATAGTTTTATTATTTTGTCCTATTTTTTACGATTCTTGTGACTGTATGAATAATTTAGGTGCTTTTGATGCTTTGTGGAGGTTATAAAATGTTATGTAAATACGCAGATTTTATAAGCAAGGCTTATTTATTTTCATTGCACGAGAGTAGCTGTTGTACATGTAGTTTCTACATGTTGGCACAATCTGTAGTGATCGAACATCGAGTTTTTATAATCCTTTTTTAACGACAATGCGCGCTAAACTATTTACACCCCGCTTAATTGGAGTTCTAGAATCTACACTAATATTATAAAGAGGAAAACTTTGTTTGTTTAAATAAATAAAAATCTTTATTTGAATTCATACATTAAGTTACAACTTACAATAGATTGGGGTTCAGGCCCCCTTACTAGGTATAACCTGTATTAAGGGGACCTGTTCCTTCCCTAGGATTGATTGCAAGGGTGCATGAATTAAAAAAAAGAGAGACACATAAATTTAAGAAATTAAGAAAAAGCTAATCCAAAGTCCAAAAACAAACAGGGTGTGTATGATGTATAAGTATGAATGTGTTTATGTGCGTGTGCCTGTGTGTGTGTGTGTGTGTGTGTGTGTGTGCGTATGTTTGTGTGTGTGTGTGTGTGTGTGTGTGTGTGTGAGCGTGTGTGAGAGTATTTATTATAGTGATCTAAATACGAATTAAATTTTCAAGACTGTCATAGTCATAATTTTTAAGCCAGGTTAGAACCGTTTTTTTGAATATATGCCTATTGAGAGCTTTAACTTTATGTTTTTCACTTAACTTATTGTAAAATCGAGGGGCTAGTCCCTCGAAAGATCTTACTGCAAATTTACTTTTAAAAAAGGGAACAGGGCATCGCTCATTACGTGTATTCCCTTTCTGTAAGGTGGGAACAGTACCTATATGAAATCTTTGTAACAGACACAAAATGTACAACTTACGGACACTAAGCTCAACAAGTCCTTCTTTATATAGTTCAACAGAAGGGTGTCTAAATGGCAGTTTAAGCGCGACTTTAATTAAACATCGTTGTGCTCGTTCAACTGGAAGGAGGTGTGATTTCGCCATACCCCCCCACGTGCAAATACAGTAACGTAGAACGCTTTCACATAAGGCTTTATATGTTAGTATAAGGATGTCCTTGTTAGCTACCGAGTTAAGGTTTTTAAATATATGAACTAATCGACGAACTTTCGTAGCTAGATAGTTAGCATGAGGTAACCACCTTAGATGGTGATCAATCTGGATACCCAGATATTTGCACTGTTCAACACGTGTTAAGCTTTGGCAATTACAACTGTTACCATCCAGACTCTGTCTATTGCAGGGGTATGTATGAATTCTGATATTGAAGTCACTTTTTGGTAGGGTAATTTTGGTTTTGGCAAAACATATAAGATTGGATTTTTTAGCGTTTAGGGATAAAAGGTTGTCCTCTAGCCATTTTGATACAGCGGTTAGACCACTTTCGGTCGATTTTTTGACTTCGGGCCACGTCTTGTGATGGAATAGCAATACCGTGTCATCTGCGAACATGGTAATATCTGCTTGCGGAATAGACAAATTGCACAGTGGGTTTATGTAAATTAGGAATAAAATTGGAGCAATAGTACTTCCTTGCGGAATACCATAACCTGAATTTAAAACCTCACTGCTTACTAGATCATCAACCTTTACACATTGGGATCTATTAGTCAGATAGCTCTGAAACCAATTTAAAGTTGTTTGATTGTAATGAATAGGCTCATAAACTACTGGACTGATTTTAAAAATTCTTTCACCATTCGAAAGCTACATTATCCACGAGTAATATAGGCATCATCATGCTAAGACCAACAGGAGCGGAAAAGTAAGATTTTTATCTAAAACTGTTGCTGAATTTATAGTGTTGCATTGGTTTTTATATCTGGTTCTATGTTTCTCCGGTACGGTATTATGTTTATAAATCAAAATTGAATACTACAAAGTTTTAGATTTAAAATTATAATACCTACTTAGTGTACGTCTCTCAAAAATAAATATACATACCTATTTCAAATATGATAATAGTGATACCGTTAATAAATGGATCATATTTGGAAACTAACAACGATGTAATATTGATGAAAACACGCATAAAACTGCACTATCAACTGACATAATTGGACAGCAATTACTGAGTACTCAATACGATTTGTGTGTGCAGTGAAATAAAATAATTGTCGCGCTGTGACGTCAACGTGTTCGCAACAATCGTTGACACGATATCGTTACGACATGTCAATCTATTTTTGTCGTGTAGCAATATGTCAAATGATTTTGTGCAATATTGCAATTTGATGCGTTGGTGTTAGTTATTGATGTTTCTTTATGTAATATTATTGGATACCCGCGGCTCAAAGTTTCGCGTAGTACCTATACAAGCCACTTTATAAGATAATGTACTTAAGAATAGTATATTTTATTTGACAATTTGGATGCAATTCTAACGACTGAAATCACTTTTATAATAAAATTAGTATAACTAATAACTATAATATTATAACATAATTGAAGCGATTATACGTTTGAAATATTAAATACATTCAAACAACTCGTCTCCGACTTATAAATCATAACACCTTCATAACACATTCCATTTTTGTATTATTTAGTTTATTTCGGGTAAAATTGATCAAACATACTAACTAAACCTATTGAAGAACTGTTATAATAAAACCATAGAAACGTGTTTGACTTGCCAAAATAGCAAAAATAAAAAAATATTATTTGATTAAAAATCAGTCGTATAAACGATATTTTAGTAACATTGATGATATCGAAATCTGTCGGTATGATTTGAATGTTTCATTTTAAATCATAATATAGAGTGAAATATTTGAGGCTTGATAAAAGTTACTCTCGTAAATCAAACCTTTTTAGTATATTGCATTAATCGGTATTATTTTTGAAACGATTTGATATTAAAATATTGTTTGGATAATCATCATCATACAGCATAAATATTAATATATACTTTTTTTAAGAGTTATCTCTAGCAAAATAATAGCTTAAAACTCCAAACGAGTATTTAGACAGAAAATATATAAAAAGAGCGTGTGTATCGAGCACACGTGTCAGAAGTGAAACTTCTTTGGCAAGATACAAAGATACCAAAATCATCGCTTTACTACATGACGTGACGGTATTGCAATATTTTTTAACCGACTTCAAAAAAGGAGGAGGTTCTCAATTCGACAGTATTTTTTTTTTTTTTTGTATATTTGTTACGCGATTACTCCGGCAATTATAAACCGATTTGAATAATTATTTTTTTATTTGGTAGATCATACGTCAGAGGTGGTCCCATTGGCACCAGGTCAGGATCTGATGATGGTATCCCGGGAAAATCGAGGGAAACCCTCAAATTTTGTAGGCATATACACTGTTTATCAGAAATTATTTAAATTTGTACAATGTACATATAGGTATAGTCTTGAAGTCGGTTTTTGTTTTTTTTCTAAAAATTTACTTTATTATTTCACTTTGTGATGATTTAAGTATTTCAATATTACATGAAAAAGTATAAATAGTAAAAAAACAGTAAAGCTAATTAAAATAACGCCTCTAAGTATTTCATAATATTTTACATTTTCGCCTATAAAATACCATTTTGTCAACCATTTTCACAACTAGTATTAATTTCATATAAGTACAAACAAAACAATCGAGTTTCATTACATTACACTGTTTGTTTGGGACGAAATCATCAAAACTATGCGCAAACATTATGAGACGAATAATTAGTTAGCATACCTCCATTATTTATTTTAATTCAAACAATAATTTCATGAGTTCATAATTAAATTATAATAATGTGTATTTATATCAATCGTTGTTTTGTTTTAAATACATTTAAAACAGATAAAAATATATCCATTTGAAAGGATTAAAAAATTCCACGAAATAACTATTAGTTCATTCAGTAACGCTGAAAAATATTTTGTAACAAGACAAAAAACATCGTATACTAGTATTTGCAAAAATGTACCGAAATATTATCATTAAACATGAGTTTTTGCAATATAACGAATAAGTAGACGTCTCTATAAGTTGTAGAACAGCTATTTGCTTGACAAAATCTATCAAAATCAGCCCATTTGTTTTAGGGATTTTTTTTTATTATTATTTATTGAAATTATTCTTACAAATTATTACAATAACTTAAGTCTATTATCTTTATTTGTTGATTTAGGCATAGGTACCTAAACCATATTGAATTGAAGTTAATTCGTAATGTCTGTGTACTATTGTCATGAAGAATTTTGTTTTATATTTACTTCCATATAAGTCTGTATTATCTTTATGAACGTATGCTTCTCCGTCCCTACATCCCTATGTAGGTAGTAGGTACGCAACGGATTTTGATGCGGTTTTATATTATAAAAACCTCTCTATCTATTTATAGAGTGATTCTAGAGGAAGGTTTTAGTATATAATTTAGGTTTAAAACAAAGCGGTCGAAGCCGCGGGCGAAAAGCTAGTTAATGTATATTTTAAATAACTAAAATATTATCATGTCCAGCTACAATAGCAGAATAATTTTCCCTAATCCACTTCAGTGAAATGTAAACAAGAGCGGAATAATCCTTGAAACAGTGCTTTGATAGTAACACTTGGGATTTCTGATAGCCTAGTACTTTGTTTCTATTAGTGTAGATTAATTGTTTAATTTATTCATTAATTAATGGTTATTATTAACAGTAGTTAACTTTTGAATAAATGTTCATATTTATAATATTATGTATGTTCATATATTTTATAAGTATACTAGCGGTCCGCCCCGGCTTCGCCCGTGGTACATATTTCGCAATAAAAAGTGGCCTATGTCCTTTCTCGGGTATCAAAATATCTCTATACCAAATTTCATGCAAATTGGTTCAGTAGATTGAGTAACAGACAGACAGACAGAGTTACTTTCGCATTTATAATATTAGTATGGATGTGCTATTTATAAAATAAGTTTGAAGTTGGTGCCGAACATTAAGCACTTAAGTATTAAGCCCGTGCACCGACATCAAACCTTTTTAATAAATAGCACATATAAATAATATGTAGTAAATAATAATGTCAAATCCTTTTTATTTCTTACTTTTCCGTTTTTGAAGTCGGTTGTTTTTAACGCAGTTATTTTTATTAGTGAATATTAAGCTTTCCGTGCGATTAGAGCTTTTTATGAAAATTAAGCTCTCCGTGCGATAAGAGCCTTTAATGTAAATTTAGCTCTGCGTGCGATTAGAGCTTTTTGTGAAAATTAAGCTCTCCGTGCGATTAGAGCTTTTGTGAAAATTAAACTCTCCGTGCGATTAGAGCTTTTTGTGAAAATTAAGCTCTCCGTGCGATTAAGAGCTTTTTTGTGAAAATTTAGCTTTCCGTGCGAATAGAGCTTTTTGTGAAAATTAAGCTCTCCATGCGATTAGAGCTTTTTGTGAAAATTAAGCTCACCGTGCGATTAGAGCTTTTTGTGAAAATTAAGCTTTCCGTGCGATTAGTTTTTTGTGAAAATTAAGCTCTCCGTGCGATTAGAGCTTTTTTGTGAAAATTTAGCTTTCCGTGCGAATAGAGCTTTTTGTGAAAATTAAGCTCTCCGTGCGATTAGAGCTTTTTGTGAAAATTAAGCTCTCCATGCGATTAGAGCTTTTTGTGAAAATTAAGCTCTCCGTGCGATTAGAGCTTTTTGTGAAAATTAAGCTCTCCATGCGTTTAGAGCTTTTTGTGAAAATTAAGCTCTCCGTGCGATTAGAGCTTTTTATGAAAATTAAGCTTTCCGTGCGATTAGTTTTTTGTGAAAATTAAGCTCTCCGTGCGATGAGAGCTTTTTGTGAAAATTAAGCTCTCCGTGCGATTAGAGCTTTTTGTGAAAATTAAGCTCTCCATGCGATTAGAGCTTTTTGTGAAAATTAAGCTCTCCGTGCGATTAGAGCTTTTTGTGAAAATTAAGCTTTCCGTGCGATTAGAGCTTAATGAGAAAAATTAAGCTCTCCGTGTGATGAGAGTTTTTTTGTGAAAATAAAGCTCCGTGCGATTAGAGTTTTTTTGTGAAAATTACGCTTTCCGTGCGCATAGAGATTTTTGTGAAAATTAAGCTCTCAATGGGATTAGAGCTCTTTGTGAAAATTAAGCTCTCCGTGCGATTAGAGCTTTTTGTGAAAATTAAGCTTTCCGTGCGATTAGAGCTTTTTGTGAAAATTAAGCTCTCTGTGTGATTAGAGCTTCTTGTGAAAATTAAGCTTTCCGTGTGATTAGAGCTTTTTGTGAAAATTAAGCTCTCCGTGCGAATAGAGCTTTTTGTGAATATAAAGCTTTCCGTGCGATTAGAGCTTTTTATGAAAATTAAGCTCTCCATGCGATTTTATGCGGTTATCAATTCGGCCGGTATATATTTTTTTTTATGTATGTACACCGATTACTCCGAGGTTTCTGAACCGATTTACGTGATTCTTTTTTTGTTCGATGCGGGATGGTGTCGAATTGGTCCCATAATTTTATTTTTCGGATAGGCCCAGTAGTTTTTATTTTATGAGCATTTTTTTGTCTGTACTCGATGACTAAGTTGATATGTAGCAAGTAACTTTGATTCACTTCCCGGTAACCGATTGAGCTGAAATTTTGTATACGTATGTAAATTTGATAGCGATGAAACATTATCATGACATGAAGCTGATTTGATGATGGAATCGGAAGGTGGCCATAGGAACTCAGTAATATATTGACTCAACTTTATCGAGTTTGGGCTCGTTTGATTCGTGTTGAAAAATACACTAAAAAGTATTAAATAAAAATAACTGCGTTAAAAACAACCGACTTCAAAAACGGAAAAGTAAGAAATAAA
Organism: Colias eurytheme; assembly: GCF_061535395.1. Classification (NCBI taxonomy): domain Eukaryota; kingdom Metazoa; phylum Arthropoda; class Insecta; order Lepidoptera; family Pieridae; genus Colias; species Colias eurytheme. The sequence goes on along the minus strand of NC_142997.1, from coordinate 847,031 downwards.
AAAGATTTGATATTATTAACTACTACATAATATTATTGTACACTAGCTGTTGCCCGCGACTTCGTCCGCGATTACGTCGTTTTCGTCATTCGTCGTTTAAAAAAAATACGTGACACTTTATTTTTGAATGTTCTTAATTGTCTCTTATAAAAATTAACTACATTAAAATTGAATACTCTGATAAGAAAATCTTAAAATCGGAGGACATCGAAAATCTGAGGAAAACATGAGTGAATTTGATTTAAATTCTACATTACTTAGTAATTCAAATAATAATCTAAATTAGTTAAATGTAGATTAACAGTTTGAGCGCATCATTATATAATATGTACCTAAGTATTAAATTACGTTATAGTTTACATAGTAATTTTACTAAAACACGATGACTTTCTTTCGCGCTTGGTACAACAAACTAAGCATGTTTGTGGTACGTGGCCCGCGTCACTCGACCCCCCGTGAGTTCCCCTCCGTTACTATGCGAAAATACATTCGTCGCCCTACTGTAGGAAAAATTGTAATATTTTAAACGAATAGTCGAATACAAAATATATTTGAAGAAACTTAGGTTGGCCTTCAGGCAAAAGGGATCCTATCAAATGATAAACTTGACCTTGTATCTTAAAAGTAAGCATGAAAGGATCCTCTGATAACAACGGGTCACCATGAAATTTGACTTTGATTGCAAAGCATTAAATTTCGTAGTTTAGGTCGTAATTAGACGGAAAAAAAATATATGGCATGAAAAACTTTGCTTTTGTGCTTAGAAGACTGATTGAAGGAAATTTTTAAAAATCTCGGATTTTAATTTTTTATTGAAAATAAAACTATTGAAATAAAAATGTTTATTATTTTTATTAAGTTTTACTATCAAATTAGCTTACAGAGAAGTGGAAAATAACTTAAAAGTGCACACTTTTACTTTTTCTTTTATGTTCATAGCTACTTTCTCTCTATAAACCCCAAATATAGTCGCCCATCATGTTTTCATTGTATTGGCCTTGATAGCGTTGTTCAAAATTCATGATGTCCTGATGGAAACGTTCTCTTTGCTCTTCGGAATAGGCTCCCATATTGTTTTTAAATTTATCCAAATGAGCATGCAGCATATGTACTTTTAATGACATCCTGCAGCCCATGGCCTTAAAATTTGTAATTGGAATTTGCCTTTCCTTCCAAACACCTTTTACAATATCTACAAGCAACATGTGGAGCCCATGGCTTATCTTGATTCCGTACAGGACAGTCAAAATATGCTTCATAGGCTTCACAGAGAACGTGAGATGTCTTTAGCATATTTCACGTCTCGAACTTTAATAAATTGACCACATATAAAACAAAATGCATCAGCATCGTATTTGCACTTCCGTGACGACATTTTAAGTTATTCTGGGCTTGTAAATAATACCTGATGGTTGTTTACCACTCGGGTGCCATCTAGCGGCACAGTGTAAACGTTAATATCCCACTCTCACCGCGCGGTCTTTTTAAAAAATTAAAATTTATGAAAAAATTGAAAAATTAGTATTATTATTATAACTATCACAAAAGCAAACTTTATACCGAAAAAAGGTATTTTCTTTTCGTTTTTGTGCATAACTAACTGGAAAATAATAGTATAAACTTTAGGACAAAGAACGAAAATTTTTTTGTCGAGTCGTGTAATTGTTGAGCACCAAAGGATCATTTAAAACGCACTACTATAAGAGCGAATATTGTCTAAGAACTGTTTAGATTGCACATGTTCCTCTAAAAGTAGTGATTTCAAAGGTTCTGGTATATCTTCAAACGAAAGCCGACTCTACAGAAGATGATCTGTAATCAATTGTGAGGTTATAAGCAAACCCACTTTTATATTTGTCGGACCACACCACCGAACTCGTAGATAGATTGATCTTCTATGTTTACCTCTAAGTCATTAAGACTGTCGAAATCTGTCTACAGTAAGACGGGCCTCTCGCTATTCGTCCGTTTCAAGAGACCAAATAGTTTCAATTCTTAATCTTTCATTAAACAAACTTATTAAACGTACTTGTCTCAAATAATCTTGTCTCAAATAATGGTAATATTCGCGTCCCTACTCTAGTCATTGCTTATGCTCATGTTCATCTTCAAGAGATCGAATAATATTATGGTGCACCCTATCATTTGTCAAACGGTCTTCATATTGAGTAAAAGTTTCAGATTATCGAGATAAAATATGCCATTTGCGATCAGCTGTGAGACGTTATAGCCTCTCAGTGAAGGTTTCGGTCTCACAGGCAATTCTCGTTGTGAAGCGGTTTCAGGTTCTCGGCATAACACATGTTGTTTTCGGTCAATAGTAAGCCTCTTACCTCTAACGATCCTTGAGAACTCTTATTTCTCATTTTCTTAGCTTTGCTCGAATTTCGATATAAAGATTTTTTAGGTAGCACTGATGCGAGTGAATAAAAATTAAGTTAAAACGGACTGAGAGTGTTATAATCATCAATCATCATCATATAATAAAATTGTGGAAAAGCGATGTCTGTACAATGAAAATATGTAGAAAAAAAATAGCAGGTGTTATTATTAAATCGATCTTGAACCCAAAACTGTAGTTAAAAAATTTTTTGTCTGTTTGTCTGTATGTTTGTGCACGCTAATCTCAGAAACGGCTCATCCGATTTAGATGCGGTTTTCACTAATGTATTCTGGTAATCTTCATTTAACATTTAGTGTTTATTTTATATCAATCGTTTCATAAATAAAAAAGTTATGGCCATTTAAGTAATCACGGCGAACATTTGCTAAGGCATTCTATTGTACACTGTACAGTGTACGATAAAACGTAATTTATCTGTTATATGTACGCTACAGTTATTCCTTTACATGTCCAGGTGATCATATCAAAATTCCCCAAGGGTTTGGGGGTAAGCTGAGGTAGTAGGGGGGGGGGGCGGGGTCAAATTAACATTATGGTTACTTCTAACTATATAAACTATATTTTTAACCCCCGACGCAAAAAGACGGGTGTTATGTGTTTGACTGCTATGTATTTCTGTGTGTGTGTGTGTCTGTCTATGGCACCGTAGCTGGCTAACAGGTAAACCGAATTAGATGCGGCTTTTTTTTTGTTAGGCAGCATTATTTTCCGACGCTGGTTCTTAGATAAATTGTATCAAAATCGGTTCATCCACTTATTATACCTACATAGGGGTAAAGGTGGGAATGAAAAAAATGATATAATAATTTATTTTTAAAGATCGTCGGGAAGTTTATGAAATTATTTATTCCTTTTTCTATACACTTTTCTTCGTCTAAACGGTTTAGTTACGTGCTCCCTCTCTCTCTCTTCAGCCTTTAGTTACGTGCGTGAGACAGGAAACATCTAATTTGGATTTGTTGCTGGATTTGATAAAAATTGAGTATCGATTAAGCTGATCAGTGGCTACACGGGCTACACCATACATTATTAAAAACATCCATTTAAGAAAGGAAGGAAATAGAATTTGCTCCTCTCCCCCCCTGGTTCCTAAAAAATAATATGACATAATTTAAAAGAAATTTTACGTAGAATTAGTTAGGCATTTCTTTTTTGATTTTCGATATTATATATCTACTAATCATAATTTTTAATTACAATATTATGTAGTAACTATTTGGTATAGGTTAGGCATTTCATTTCTTGATTTTCTTTAATAAGTTGGTACGTAAGTTTTTTAGCTCAGTTTAGTAAGAAATTTTAATAACAATTCTTTTAATTATTTATGGTAGTACGTATTTACTCAATAATTGTATGTTAAGTAGTAATTCAGCATGGGCGTAGCCACGGTGGGGCTGGGTGGGGCGCTTACCCTGGCTTTGATCTGGTAGGTACCAATTGTGAAGGGGAGTGGGCGTGTGCGTTGGCGTGGGCCTGGGAGTGAACGTGGGAGTGGAAGCATGAAAATAAAAAAAATTATTGTTGCCCCACCCTGAGCCCATGGTCATAGGTCCCATAGTCACTATTCCACGCGGACGAAGTCGCGGGCACAGCTAGTAGACAAATGTAATCAGAAAGCTTTGAACCCCTAAGCTCAACCATAAAAGATAGACATTTATGATGTCGGGAGATATTTTTTATATAATATGGAGAACATTTCTTTCATACTTGATTTCTGTGTAGCTTTAACCATTAAGGTTGCACACGCGACGAAAGCTTAAATATGGAGTTACTGCTCTGCTCACGAATATGAAAAATAATTGAACCAAGTTTCGTTTAAATCCGTCGAGTAGTTTTTGTTTGTATAACGGTTATACAGACAGACAGACGGACAAAAATTTTTGGCGTCAGTGTCGATCCCTAATCACCTCGTGATAGTTATTTAGGAAATATATTTCATGTACAGAATTGACTTCTACAGATTTAATATAAGTATATAAGTATACATATATTTAGATTCCAATTTCCATGTAACGTTAAATTCGACTATACAATAACTAACAGACAACGCAGGTTACTCTCGTTTCCGTAAGTTGAGGTGGCTACATATTCGGTCCTCATAACATCACTTTTTGTGAACGAAACGACAGCGCGGTTTAATTCGATGCCAACATCAGAAAAAAGGAATTATTTTTAATTGAGAAAAAATATAATGATTTACACTATTAATACTATTTTAACATTAACACAAAATATAAGACTGTGAGTGTGTAAAAATAAATCCAGCTAGTTTCACATCAAACTTATGTTTTTAATTAGGTATACGACATGAAAATATATTAATTACCAAGCAATAATCATACAGGTAAATTCTGAACAAAAGTATTAACAGTCAAAGTATATTTTTACTTACAACATGTAAATGATGAAGGAATAATAATTATCAACGAACTAACCTTTTTGTATTATTGTTTATAAATATAAATTCATAAACAATAAATTTATAAAGAATAGAAAAAATTCGACCACTAAAGAATGCTGGTTCGAGTCCCGCCTCGTTATCCAATTTTTAAAACACGAAGATTTTTAAAAATGTAACCAATGAACACAATCAATATTAGATTAACTGTAATGGTGTCTAGTTTGACTTAAAATAATAAACATCTACCCTCACTTTTAAAAATGTAGTATATTCACACGAATTATATGCGCACCTTATAGGGAAGGGAAGATATGGGTTAAAGAGTTAAATAAATAAATAACATAATTATATTTAAATTATTAATTTTTAACATTGTGTTCAGTAGTGTTAACATGTAGATTGATTTGATTTTTACGAAATCTCATAGATGGCGCTGTTTCAAATTTGTATACTAATAAATTCATTAAACTGATTCTCTGCCCAAATTACGTAAATGACATAGTTTTTATTGTGTAAAGCTAGATAATAGCATAGCTTACCCGAAACCAACATTTAAACATGAGTCTTTAGATTGTACGCTGTCGTAATACACGGAATACGTAAGAAAAAAAAAGGTTCACAGCTCCTCCCCCGGAGGTGATAGCATGATAATATGTTTAAAAAAGCCTCACCCGACCTGTTAGTAATATTCATGCAAAATTTGAAGTCAATCTATGCAGTACTTTTCGAGATTAGCCTGGACAAACATACAGACAAACAGACAAACAGACAAACAGACAAACAGACAAAAATTCTAAAAACTATGTTTTTGGCTTCTATATCGATTATAGATCATGGATTATGTATTCTTTTAAAAAAATATTCAATGTACAGTTTTGACTTTCCTACGATTTTATTATATGTATAGATATTTCGCAATAAAAAGTGGCCTATGTCCTTTCTCGGGTATCAAAATATCTCTATACCAAATTTCATGCAAATTGGTTCAGTAGTTAAGGCGTGATTGAGTAACAGACAGACAGACAGAGTTACTTTCGCATTTATAATATTAGTATGGATATTACTTTACACAAAAATAATATATTATTTTTCTATACCTAAGCAATTATAGGTGTTTTGAAGTACCTAGTACTTTGTTTTTTTTTTTATTAGTGGTTTTATTCAAAGTCCTAAATTATCAAAAAAAATAATGAGTTTGTTTTCCTTAACTCTATCAAACAGACTATAAATAAAAATGGGATCAGATGAGTTTTAAGTAGCATAAACAAAAAAATACGAAATAGCATATGGTACGGGAGCCAGGTGCAAATTTGGTTAATTATTTCCTCTCAATAGATAATTCGTCAGACGCCTCAGAGTATAGTATTATAAAGCCTCGTGAACGTCAGCTGGTGCTCGGTTGGGGGGGTGAGCGGTTGTAGCCTCCCACGCACGTAGGAAAAAAAATACAATCATTCATTCATTTCCTCTCAGCTAAAAATTTGTCAAATTGTAGCTAACCCAATATCTCAACGAAAAAAAATAATCAGCTGGTTACAACATGGTGTATTATACGTCAGCTGGTGTCTCGAACATGAAAGTTAAATTTAAAGAAAAATTTATTTTCCGTGATTTCCTCTCAAACAAAAATTTACCTGATGATAGCTTATATGTAACTGTGGATAAATATATAGGTCAGCTGGCTGTATCTTGGTGGAAAAACCGTCAGCTGATACGGGAGGCTACAACCGCTCTTACCCCCAACCGAGCTCCAGCTGACGTTCACGAGGCTTCATAATACTATACTTTGATGCATTTTACTAATTACCGCTTGAGAGGAACTTGGTCATAAAATCTGTTCCTGGCTCCCGTACCTAGGTACACAATTCCAAAAAATAACCTGAAATAATTCGTGAAATTCATTTATAATTCTCTCTACCGTGAACCGTAAATCTGATCCCAAATTTTGCATCCGTGTCGCTACAAATTGCCTAAATCGGAATTTTACAGTGTTATCGCGAATCGAATCGATAAATAACGGGCAGCATTACCGGTCAATAAAATTTATCGGATCGGCTTCCGTTTAATTCGTTCAATCGATTATCGACTACGATTCTAATCGAGAAGATGGTTGTGACCACACGCAGACTAGAAAACGGACGGGTAATATCTCGGTCTTTGAACGTTCCGTTTATATTCAATGTTCGATTTACCTATATTGTGGTTGATTCTAAATGTTATTATTATAATATTAAGATGGAGTTTAATGATCAGTAAATAAAAATTTGTATACCTTTTATCATCTTTGATGCTCTACATTTCTTGCTAAATAATTAACTTGCTTTTTTTGTGAAATGTGAGAATTGATGCAGATGTCAAGAATATCGACAATGGACAATATATTTAATGTTATTTAATGTTAATTTCATTTGTCATACAATATTTGTTGGTTATAACATAAAGTATATTGGTACACCTAACCTTGACAAGGCCGCCTTAAAAAACTTCACGTTAATTCAACCAACATTGTCCCGTATGTTTCCACGTTCACACCAACAATTAAACCTCGATGTTATCTATTACTTATAATGTTATCTATAATTGATGTTGAGGTTGCTTTATGGAGGCAATGTAATGCTTTGAGTTTAGTACTTTTTATATCGTTTATAGTTTTAATTATCTAAACTAAATTCAATTCAACTTTGTTCGCTTTCAAAAGGAATGTTTCATATTTTTTCACGTCTACTATTGTTGTTATTATATAACTTTCTTTATTAAATGAACTAACTGGGTAATGGAACGATAGAAAAATATTATTTACTATACTTACCTGATATTGTTATCTCAAGGGACGGTTGTGATGGAATAATACTGAAATAAACACAAATAACTGTTTAATATATTTAATGCAAATAATTGTACAACGCATAATATAATAATTAATGTACCTACACATTGGTTGATTGGTTGGCATACAATACAAAGTAAGATTGATATTACAAAACAATGATTTTGTACTTCTGTAGTATATTATGTGTGTTGTACATAAACTTCAATACTGCAAAATTTCATCAAAATCTATTCAATAGTGCCGTGCTCGAGCAACAAACATCCATACATCCATCCATTTAATTTATCTATACTAATCTAATCTATACTAATATTATAAAGCTGAAGAGTTTGTTTGTTTGGACGCGCTAATCTCAAGAACTACTGGTCCTATTTGAAAAATTATTTTAGTGTTAGATAGCCCAATTATCAAGGAAGGCTATATATCATCACGCTAAGACCAAAAAGAGCGGAGCACTGCGGGCAAAACCGCACAGCACAGCTAGTAAAAAATATTAGAAAATCAGAAAGAAAAGTCAATAATCATATTTTCATAGTTTCCCCAAGATGGTTGGATGTTATTTTATTTGTCCGTCCCGGAGAAGTTGTTTAAAAAATAAATAATGCCGGGATTCCTCAAGCGGGAGGTCGAAATGAAAAATAAACATTAACAAGAGTTTATATTGCAATTCCTTACGAATTTGAGATTGAAATTTTGATTGAGGTTATACATTTTGAATCTTCGTATAAGGTGATATTTTGTTATGCTTTATGAAGATTTATCTAGATTAAGGTTAAAAATATAGAGTCTTTAATACATAGAGCGATTCAAACGATAGAAAATATTATTGATCGACACTCTCATCTAAACATTTAAAGAGGAAAGATTTGTTTTTTTATTTTTAATGATTAAACGCATAATCTCTTCGACCGTAAAAAATATATATTTTACTGTAAAAATCTGCAACTTTACTGTTAGTAACGTAGATTGCATTAATATTATATATAACATTTAATAACAGGTTAGAAGATAAATAAAACATTATTGGCAAAAATAAAAATGTATAATATACATAGGTACTATTTCTGAGCAGCCTTCCTAAAACAAATAGCTTCTCTATTTAGAACCTGATATTACAGATACAAAGAGACATCAAACTAATAAGTTTCACATCATGATTTCAAATAGACAGGAAAAGACATGAAGGTTCTCAGAGCCTTTTTTCGCTTATCAATGTTAATCGTCAAAGCTATTGTTAGACCTTAACAATTGGTTCAAACACAATACGAGATTTACTAAGCATTTCTATAAATAAACACATCAGTAGGTTTCTCGGAAGTACTGTTTGTTTACCCTTTTTATCCAAAACCTATTTTTATTAACCATCTCTTACTACGATTGCTACAAAAATGGTTAATACAGCGAATTACAGTTTTATCGTTAATTTCATTAATGTATTTTGTACATAACAGATGATACATAAACTAAACTATAGCTTTTCAATATAAATAAATACATTAATTTCATCTTTTATCGTTTTTCAGAGAAGCCCCAAAAATAACATAATCCAAACTGTAACTCTTGTCCAAATTAACAAAACACAAATATTAAAACCATAATGTTATCAAAATATTCGCCTTCATATTTCACAGTTGCATAAATGTTTCAATGTATGCATAAATAGTATAAATCTATACATTTTTAATTCCGACTGAAAACTTTACAAAGGGATAACGAACTACATGGTTATAATAAAAAATAATAAAAACGCCATGTATTTTAAACTAGAACGTATTTAGATTCACAAAGCCTGAGAGGAAATATTATTTTGTAACGTATAATTATTTTGGCGCTGAATAAAACACTGATTTAATTCACGTAATCTCCTTTTATAAAAACTATGAAAGGACAACTTTCAATGCTTTTGAAAACTGCAAATTATAAATGAAAACATAAAAGCATAAATAATAATTTGTGGCATTACAGTTAGTTGTTTTTAAACAACCCATATGAATAAATAAAATAAATATTTCAAGGACAATTTTCACACACGGCACGATGTGATCCCATACTAAAATTTCGCTTGTGTTATGGAAACCAGATGGCTGATGCATACATATACTACCTATAATTTTAAATAAATACATAAATAGATAATTAACACCCAGACACAGAGCAAACCATGTTCATCAGACAAATATTTACCCTGGGTGGGAATTGAACGACCTCTAGCTTAGAAGGCAGGGTCACTACCAACTAAGCCAACCAGTCAGTCGTATTCATCATATAGATTCAAATGTTCCATGTTTTGTATAAAAGTGAAGTCCCGTGTCCCGTTAGTGGGGTAAGAAACAGATGCATCATACATCTGTTTTACTGATTTTTTAGGGACAAGTAGGTGATCAGCCTTCTGTGTTCTACCAGACCGAGACATTTTTTTATTTTTTTTCTTCGTCTCCACCGGGAATCGAACCCACGACCCCTCGGTGCTACGCTCACGCGTCAACCACTGTACCGAGCAGGCGGTCATGTTTTGTATAGAAAACCAATAATTAATTTATCGATAAAGTGTGTAAACACATTAGCTGTAAAATATTATTTCATGTCTATTCTAGGGACTTATAGTTACAATAAAAATGTTTACGTTATATTTTCTGTTTTATTTTACTTCTAATAGAGCTTCGAAATGTATTGTTTTGTTTTCAATAAATATAATGATTAGATGAAATGCTCGTATCGCGGTGTTTTTAAGACTCCTCCGAAACGGCTTGACCGATTCTCATGCAATTTTGAGTGCATATAAATAGATCTGAGAATCGGACATCTATTTTATACCTCTTAGTGATAAGAGTAACATAGAACAACGTTTGCCGTGAAAATACGTCAATTAGCAACATGAAATCTGTCCTGTATTGTCCAAATTAAACTTTCAACAGCTTGACCGATTCTGATGAAATTTTGTGTGCATAAATAGTTCTGAGAATAGGACATTTTTCTTACTCTTATCACATCGGGGTAAAAACCCCGAAGTGATAAGATTAACGCAGAACAACGTTTGCCCCGGGACTGCTAGTTAAATATAATACCTCAATTAGCAGCATATTATCTTTGCAATATTGCCAAAATTAAGCCTTTTCCAAGAAAAATATAAATCACATAATACCTATCCGTTAAACTGTACAAAGAGTATATCGACGTTTTGATAGCAAATCCTTTTTTCTTGGATGGGAAATCCCAAATATATCATATGTGTCACGCTTCGCTGTTGACTGGGAGATTATTATAGGTTATGTTCAATAAGGGTTTAAGCTTTGGATTCTGCGCTTCTTTATCAAGAATTTATCGTTGTATTATATTCTGTTTTGTATGCAATGGGACTTCAATAATCTATTTATACTATATCTATACTTATATTATAAAGCTGAAGAGTTTGTTTGTTTGTTTCAACGCGCTAATCTCAGGAACTACTGGTCCGATTTGAAAAATTATTTCGGTGTTAGATAACCCATTTATTGAGGAAGGCTATAGGCTATATCATCACGCTAAGACTAACAAGAGCGGAGCAATGTGGGTGAAACCGCGGAGCACAGGTAGTGCTTTATAATTTCATTGGTATTGGAGTTTGTTTTGAAGTTTTTTAAACATAGCAAGAATGTGAATAAATTGTTTATAACAATGTGTTTGTGTGAAATGTAACTTATTGCACGCCTCATAAGCGAAGCGTTGAGGTGGGTACTACTGTCACTTCGCGCAAAACATCTGATTTTTCAAACTTAAAATGTCTTTATGTATCATACATTGCACTTGTAAGATAATACATACACACACATATTAAGAAAAAGCACTATTTTTAACGTTCATGATATTTTTGATGTCATTTTTGTTATTTAAACTAGTTAAAAAACAGTTTAAAAAAGTTCTGTCTTGGACGTCCGTGTGTCTGTATGTGCGGATCCTTTTTCTTGTTAACACGATAGCGACCGAAATACTTTACTAATCGAGTCTTTTTTTTTCTCTTACGCTTGAGTATGCTCAGGAATAGAACCCTTTCATTTTTCAGGGTCTGATTCGATGTGGTTTAATTGTTATTAAATAAACAAAAATAATAATTAATAAATATTTATTAAAAAAAAATTATGAGGCGTGCACTTTTGGATTTTCCAAATTATTTGTAACTTATTTTCATTTCATTTCATTTCATTTCAAATGTGATTGATTAAAACAAATAAAACAAAAAAAAAATTTTAGTCAAACTTTATATGGTAGGCCCTGTCGTTTGAATTTTGAATTAACTATATTTTATCAACATTTAATCAACTAAGTATTTAATTATTTTATCAACTTGTTTAGTATTTACATAATACGACTATTTTTTATATATTTAGATTAGTTTTATAGCAAAACATAAAAGTAAGGAGGTTTTTTTGTATTATTTCCTGATTAATAGGAAAATTCCAAACAGTTTTTGTTGTATCCTATGAGATAGCAATAATAACAAAATAAATTTGGAAAATCCAAAAGTGCACGCCTCATAATTTTTTTTTAATAAATATTTATTAATTATTATTTTTGTTTATTTAATAACAATTAAACCACATCGAATCAGACCCTGAAAAATGAAAGGGTTCTATTCCTGAGCATACTCAAGCGTAAGAGAAAAAAAAAGACTCGATTAGTAAAGTATTTCGGTCGCTATCGTGTTAACAAGAAAAAGGATCCGCACATACAGACACACGGACGTCCAAGACAGAACTTTTTTAAACTGTTTTTTAACTAGTTTAAATAACAAAAATGACATCAAAAATATCATGAACGTTAAAAATAGTGTTTTTTCTTAATATGTGTGTGTATGTATTATCTTACAAGTGCAATGTATGATACATAAAGACATTTTAAGTTTGAAAAATCAGATGTTTTGCGCGAAGTGACAGTAGTACCCACCTCAACGCTTCGCTTATGAGGCGTGCAATATAAGAAGTAAATATAATAAGTTATTAAGAGCTTTGAAGTAATATTCTTAAATATTATGTAATACATTTTTCTCATGAAATTTCCTTTGTTTTCAGGTTGGACGGGTGTAATCGCATCATGTAGGAATGTAAGTATTATAAAGCTTTGCAATTTTACTATAAAAGGAAATTACCAATTCCGCGAATACAAATATTTTAATAAATAAAACTTTACGAAAAACGCAGCTCTATAAATTTTAACAGCTACGTAAAATTAATTCTACCAACTTACCTTTAAAAATAATAATAGAAAATATTTCTTCTCGAAACGACATTTCTGAATATCCCTACTATTTCTAATTCAATCCGGACAAAGCAGGGGCAGATGGTTAGTCACATACTCACATAGTAATATATTTCTAATTTACGACATATCAATTGACACTTAAATACAAATCAATTTCAATAATTAACCAAAGTCCATTGTTTACGATTCAATAGTTCGTAATATAATATAAGTGAGCTATGTGGTGGATTTGATGACCCCACAAAATGTTTTAAATTGCAAGGCGCAACTTTCACTGAAGTTACCGATTTGAAATCTAATCACACAGAGGCTGATTCAAGAATGTTCTACCATATTTTTCATTCTGTCAAACACAACGACCTTTTTGTATTAGGCCTTTATTTCTGGCATAAACTTGAAAATATACTCGCCATCTTTGAATGCTCCCCCCACTCCCCCATGCAACTATTTCACTGTACGAATTATATTACGAAGCTCTTTAATTTGATACCCCACACGGCATGTTTTGGAAATTTTTATTTTTTTCTTTGTATGCCATATTTAATTACCGGGGTGCGGGGAGGGGGACCACAAAACTGGTTGGCAACATCTGTCTATAGGATGTCTGGGATCTATACAATATATATCAGAAGTCAGATTTAGGTCCGCTATTTTTGCAAACGAACATCTCCTTGGAGCCTGCTCTAACATCAAAAGGGCTTAGGCCACCTGAAACATAAATTATTGACGTCAAATACTAAATTATATGGTTTTTAAGTACAGCTTTGATAAAGCGAATTTGATGTCTGATTTGTTGATTGCTATGACGAACTATCAGGATCGAAAAGTTCATGTACTAAATACTTTTTTACTATACTATCTATATTCGTATTATTAGAAGCTTTAACAAAAAAAAAACTAAACATAAATAATACCTAGGTAATATAAATATCATGAATATTTCGGCTTCTGAATTAGTAAACTAAACACGCACGGGAGGAAACTTTTAAATAAGAATAAGAATCAATATTGGTTTACCTAGTCAAAACTACATTCGAATTTTTACACCTTTTTTGAAGTCGGTTAAAACCCCCATAACCCACATACCATTTCCCGCCAAAGCATTTGTAAATCATATGTTTATCCATCGTTAATGATGCCTTGACGCCCGCCTGTCACCCCACAGCGTACTCAAGGGCCATTGTAATGCTGATACTGTGTACTTAAATCCTCGTATTGTGAACCAAATGCGAATTTAAGTGTTTATTTTGTGGACCCGTGAATTCGTATGTATGAGGTGTAGTTGTTTTTGTGGATTTATGATGTGAAAGGTAGATAAACGCTTTGTAAAATTATGGTTTATGAAGCGAATGAGTGATTTCAGTGACCTGATAAAGTTGCTTGTAAATCTGTAAAGCCGTGTAGTAGATATGCTAGAGCAAACAGACATAAAATATTGACACATTAATTTCATTTCTTCGTTCAAAGATTACTAACAATATTTATTATTTGTACCAATTTACAAATCAATCATAGCCAATAGAAACACTGCAATAACATAGTGTGAAAATCGAAATTTAAAACTACATAAATCATGCCCACGTAACGTCCAATCAAAACGTCCTTACACATGTAAATTATAGCCATAAACGGTTGAACTTTTCATCTTAAAACGCAATATATCTAAAACCGTCACGTAAAATCCTTCGCACTGCGAATAACCGGTTCATAATAATCCTAACGGAACAATTAGTGTCCGAGAAGGGTCCCTTGTGGGACGCCGCAAAAACTAAATTACTTATGTTTGCTGAAACTAGCGGACTTAATTAGTAAAACTTTGCAGCTTAGTTTTTGCTTGCTAAAATGGTATGGTTAGATAGTAATTTGTGAGGTAGATACCTCATCTGTATAGATATATATAAAATTATCATGTCCCAATGTTAGATACCGTCCTTGGAAACGGCTTGAACGATTCTCATGACATTTTGTGTGCCCATCCAACATCTATTTGTCATACCCCTAAATGATATGAGTAAAGCAGAACAACGTTTGTCACGACATCTAGTAATGTTGTATCCCTATCTACTATCAACATTCAACTATTTTAATGTATCCTCGTGTATTTGATTGAAATTCACAAAAATGAAGTTTAGTTTTAGCTCTAAATATGATTTGTAAACGATCTCAGATCTATAATCAAACGCTAAGCCTAGCTACCGACCTTTTCAATTCATTACTCTTCTATCAACCATATATTTTCCAATATCTTCAGTTATTTTTAAAGCACATATAAATACATTGTCTACAACGTCGGTTAGTCTGTAAATCGTCGCATACCAAATTGCCAATTTACATTTGAAATTGGCGCAAAGCTCAACAAGCGATTTGGGGTTCCAGCGAGAGAAATTAATATCTACATGCTAATTTTATTATCTCGAATCGTATTTCCAATACGAGTTTTTAATTCAACATTGATTGTATTTGAATATTCAAGTGCTTGTAATTCGCTTTTATTATTTCGCATATTGTGAGGGTCATCAGTTTACGCTTTAGTGGTCGACTTTTCAATTTTGTTTGATGTGTTGGGTTTCTTTTAGTGATGTAGGATTGGAAATCTGTATTTTGTAATCAGTGATGGTATTATTATCTACCACTGACTAGTAAGGTTTAAGTAGGTATAGGTGACATCTACCAACACGCACTTGGATAAAGTGGATGATTTCCTTGAAATGCTAAGAATTAATGTGAAATTATATACTACTGTGATTATATGATGATGCTGGTGTTAAAAAGAACATTCTATATCAGTCTAAATTACTCATATGGTCTGATTACACTCAATTTGTGTGTGCGTGTTTTGTATTCGTTACCATGACGACACATATCAAATTTTCGACGATAAAGCAGTCCAATTTAGTTGCAGCTATGTTTAGATGAAACATTTGCAGTTCATTAAACAAAATCATTAAGCTATTGCATTGCTTCTATCGCAGGCCTTGAGCGCGGGGACCGAATCTAGAAATTCCGTAACGAAAACACCTCACGCTCCCCACTCCGACGGGCGGAGGTGTGGCTTGAAGGCATGC
The DNA here is from genome assembly GCF_061535395.1 of Colias eurytheme. Classification (NCBI taxonomy): domain Eukaryota; kingdom Metazoa; phylum Arthropoda; class Insecta; order Lepidoptera; family Pieridae; genus Colias; species Colias eurytheme. Next base: position 831,096 of record NC_142997.1, on the reverse strand, counting down.
TATGCAATAGCTTTACCGCGGCAGTCCCCGAGTGCCACACGTTTTTTTTTTCATAAATTTTTGGTAGGTAATAGTTAGCTATTTGTTTCTTGTATATCAATATAGATTTGATGTAAAAGTAATAACTTCTTGCTTTAATTAATTAAAGTACCTATTGAGTTGATACTACCAATATGAGTGTAGTATTAAATAATATTTGGGTCTCTAGATTTTAATATAGCTGAGTGTAGGTCCCTTTTATAGCACAAACATTTTTGTATTTTATTGTTATAAATTCCTACAATATAAAACATTTCATCGTTTCTTTACTTTATTTCAATTGGATGTAAATGTTATAACATTTTCGGTAAATTTAAAAATTCAAAGCATTTGTTCAATAACAAAAGATAAATCGAACAATGAGAGAAGTTATGAAAAATTCACACAATAATTCAAAAGTCCAATGAATGTATAATGATACAAAAAAAAACTTACAAAATGACCATTGAAAAATGTTAAGCCCTTTAATCGCTTTGCCAATTCAAATATGAAAGCGGTTTGTTGATTTAGGATTAATCTCAGTGCATTTAACTGCGCAAATCTATGTATTTTATTCATTAATACCATTGTTAAATAATTGATTGAACGTTGAAATAATTGAGCCAAAAACCTCTGTGTATCCACTATAGACATCATGCAATGAAGTAGATAACATATTTTTATTAGCATTAAAATTTAGGATAGATATAACTAGAGCTTTTAATGTTGAAAAAAATTGGTTGTCTGTAAAGTCGGTTTACTGACGATAGTTGAACGTGACAACGGCCGATTGTGCTTCTTTGTCGCTCGTTCCGCGCTCTCGCTTGCACTTCAAGCCTTACGGAACGCCTCAGAGCGCGAGGTAACGCCGCATGAGTCATGTTTTTTCGTGCGTGCAGCCGGCTATCGAATTATAAGACGTTGTCACGTCAAAAAACATCGAAGAAGAGACGTCTCTTGTAAAATAAATAATTAAAAATACAAATCTAATATTTTCATACTAGCTTACCTACCTTGTCTCACTAAGCATGGCAACGTATTTGCTTGTGATTTTTTACTAGCCGTAATCAGCCTACGTGGGAATATGTTTGACGGCTAAACTAGATAGGATTTAATAAAGAAATTTACCTTATAGATGAAAGTAACAATAATAGCAAAAGGAAAACAACACCGTCATTATAATCATCATGATCATCATCAGTCCATATTTTAGCTTCAGGGTTAAAAAGTTCATAATATATACGTAATGTTTTAGACCACAGATGCCACAAGGTACTTAAAATGTACACAATTCTATTCCACATTTTAAAATATTAAAAACGTTTATACCGTGCACTATGAATTAAAATAACTGTACCACGCCTTTTACTTTATAGGAACATGAAAATTTAATCAAAACAACACTAAGTTTAAGTGGCTAGAAAGGCCTTTGCACATTCATTACTTTGACCAATGAAGCGGTTCACAAATGGGTTCTTTTGAATTCAAACTATTTTAACGAAAATTTGCTTGTTGTATGAGATGGTTAATATTCTTGAGTGGATAAAGGGCATCTTTGTTATTTTATCCGACTGCGTAAGGAGGGTAATGTTTTTGTGTTGGTGTTTTGTTTGAGTGTTGAAAAAAAGATGTTTGTAAGTTTGTTTATAGTCATTTTTACCAAATTAATGTTGATGGATAAACTTTTAAAAATATACTTCGATATTATTATTTTTATGTAATATCCAAACATTTAAGTTTCAATCGTACGAATCAACGTTAAATGGGATAAAACAGCTATTCAAACACCTACACAATCTAAAAATATCGCTCTCATACAAAAAACATTTTCAATACATTCCGTAAAAATATTGCAAAGAAAAACATAAAGTATATCAATCGACATTAAAACGGAGCTGTCCACTCGAAGTTTTCCAATTTAAACTTTAATTGTTATCTTTTAATCGAAAAAGAATTCAAAATGGCCGCTTTATTTTTGTTTTACGCGAAACTCATGCTAATATTCCGACTGATGTTTTGATTCGCTCGGGAAAATTTTAACGAAATATCTCTCGATTCGATGAGATTCATAATTAACTTACTTGTTAGCACTTTTATAATATCGACTTGTTAGTGTATTTGAATGAAGCATTGAACTTTATACTTTTTTGTATTTTATTGTTTTTTGATTTGTAGTTCTTTATTGAATTGTGATTGATTTTTGTGAGTTTAATGCGTTTAGAAATTGATAGCAATGACGTTAATAACTTATAAGTAGCGTGATGAAAAATAACTATATACCCTACATAATTTTTACGCTCATATTATCTTTATTAATTTTAATTAGGTACATACAATTCTAAGTATAATATGGCCAAAATAATCTGTACGTGTAACAAATGTATATAAAATAACCAAGCTTTTAATTTATTATTATAAAAAAATCGTCTAATAAAAGCTCTATGATTTTTAGAAAGACTTCAAAATAGTTTTACAAAAACACTATATTATTTCCCACAAATAAATTTTGGATAGCTTTCAAATTTATCGAAAAAGAAACCTGATTTATCCAAGAGTCGTAAAACCCAATCCCTCAGAATAACTTGTATGTAAAAAGAATTGTTAGTATTTATGTAGGTAGCTGTAGTTATTTATAAAGATAGGTCGGTCCTCTATGCCTTATCAAACTTTTATTCCACTTACACGGTATGAGCCCTCATAAATATAAATCAAAAATTTTCTTTATCCAACCATTTTAACTTATTTCTGTAGAGAAAATTAAAATTATAATACTGGCATAATATGATTTTATAAATTATAAATCCAAGATATCAATTAATTAATTCAGTATAAAAAAATATGTAAATATAAATTTAATTAACTGAACGTAACCGATGTCTTTTCTCCTTAACCGGTACTGTATTTTGATGAATCAGACAAATTCCAGAAAAGGCAAATGTATAAAGCCCCACATGGTAAACATTTGTTGAGCACCAGTTGATAAACAATATTACTGGGAACCAAATAAAATCTCGCTAGAGGAGCTGAGAATAAGGCTGATAACCAACTTGACAGAATGTCGGTAAGAGATGCTGTAAAATGCATCTACAATCTACATAACCCAATGGATACAGTGGACGAAAATTTATGTATCAGTGATTGAGACTGATAAAATTTTACCAATAGAGTTGAAAATATTAAAAGTATGAAGGCTTAAATGTAAACAATCAATTTCAATTAATTGAAAATTGCAATTAAATCAGACCAAAACAGCGGAAATAAGCATCAATCAGGAACCTGCTTCACAGAATGCCGTTTACACTCGAAACGCTCTGTAAATTTACCCTCAAATTTTACGATTTCTCGAAATCCACTCAACTCAATCACGTTTTCAAATAAATCAACTTGTTGCTGAATACTAGCGTTTCCAGAAGATTCGATTGTGAACGCCTCATTTTGTCGCCAGCTCTGTTTACAGAAAAACGGCACGGAATATTTGGGTCGCATCTGACTAGAACAAAGGCTGAGGAAACAAAACCTGTCCACAACTATAATACACTCTTCGCTCGTTGGTACTATTCTTTATTTCAATCCCCTTGATCCAGACCTGTCTGCTAATATTTTCAAACGTACATTTTTCACGGGAACTCATCATTTACATTTTACATGTTACGTTTTATTTGTCATGGAAATACAAAACTAGCCAGTCATTTGTTATATTTTAGAGCATTTTAACATGTATGTATCATTGGAAAAGATTATATCCAAATATGAAAAGTAAATGCTCTGAAACAAGTACAATAAAACGAAAAATTAAAAAGGTAAAATTCTTCGAACGAGCCTCAGTGGTGCTCAACGGAGTAGTTTCAAAAATGTTTTTAGTATTCCAACGGCGCCATTGCTAGGCTAGACTCGGATTTCGCTTTTCATCTCCTGTATTTCCCTGAGGATTGCAATATCCACGCGAAAGAAGACGCCAAAATGCGCTATTGTGATTAAATAAAGCAGGACAACCGAATGTATCTTGCAAAAATCGAGCTCAGCCGAGAAGCGATCCCATAAACACAGATAAAGCCGAGCAGTCGAGACCCAAAAACCAAACATTAGTGGATGAAATTTACGTCCCGGTTTATGTGCCACTCGAATTTCAATGAAATGGCTGAAGCATTTCTTCGCCCATACATGTAGGTAATAAACGGATTTAACAAGAATCCTTTCGGCCTGCCTACACGCTTTCGACCTTTTTTCTTGAATCCTCAGCGTTTTTGTAATATTTACTTACTTATATTTCACTAGACTTGCAAACTTTTTGATCATTAATTCTTAAACTTGGACGGTTCTTCGTTATTTGAGTTCGCCAAGGTCAGACTGATATTACGTTCTGTATTTTTCTTCGCAAACTTCAGTTTTAGAATTTGGTTATCTTTACAAATTAATCTTGGACCTTTTATCATGTACTTGATTGTTATTTTAAATTTAAAGAAAATGATATACCTATCCTGCATAAAGTTAAAATAAACTTCAAAATAATATGTTTGAAGTTAAATTAATTTCATTATCGATAATATGGAGAGGATTGAGGTTATCAAAGCAGAAATAGGAATTTTTGGAAATAGAAATTCAGAATTTCATTGTGCGATAATCACAAAGATTAAAGAAGCAATGGCATTTAATTTTCGAGAAATCTTCGAGATTAGGGCAAAAGATGAAATTTGCATTAATTTGACAAAACGTAATCCAGTCGTTAACAAGTCGCAAACTCAATGTTGTATTGTAATCGCAGTCCCCGAGGAAGTAACAGAAAATTGAATTTCTTAATTGCCTATCCACTGCAGAGGATACTTTGATGAAGTCGGGGGTTCGGTCATCGGGTGGTTTCCCAAAAATTTTCATTAATATTTTTTTCCCTCTACGCCACGGGCCTCGTGGGAAAAGTTTTTTAATCTCAATCGCGGAGCGGTTGTCAGAAGCCAAAATTACATTTACCTTAGACTGTACTAAATGTTTTCATCTCGAATAAATCAAGCTATCGGCATGTCGGTCGAGATGTATTGCGTAATCGAAGTACGAAAACATTTTATTGGCGGAATATAATATGGCTTCCAAGTTTTCCTTTATTTATTACGATGTAGGGTTTGATATAAATTGTTATTTCGAGTATGATACATGCTTGTACTTTTGCCGGTTAATATGTTTTAGATATTTTTATACGTTCTGAAAGTAGATATCACATCATTTTCGATGAAATACGTACATGTTGATTCGTGCATTAGTTGATTGGTGTATCGAAAAATACGAGTTTAGAAATACTTATTATGAACTGATATTGTATACTTTCATATTTTTTTTAATATAGATTTTATATAAGTATTATTATAGAAGTATTCATTAGATAAAATTGTACGGCCTTTCTTTCTTTCTCCCTAACGCCTTATTTTTTTGCTCACCCACCTCCTTTTAACGTCTCTCCTTACATATTACTTACGGTGGCCTGGAAGAGATTGCTACCTAGCGATAAGGCCACCGTTTGTACACTTTGTTTTCCTCTTACCTGTACTTTATGTGTCTCTATTTCCTTTGTGTGTGCAATAAATAATTAAATAAATTAAATAAATACGGCCTCTTGATGCTACATGACTTAACATTTCTTCCGAGATGTTATCAAATAGAAAACAGAAGTTATTTTCTCCTAATTCAATTTCCGTTTTCATATACAACATCTCTGAATCCTCTGGGGTAAGTATACCCACACTTGACAGATTTTTTGTTCTAAGATTGTTCGAGACGACATTAGTAAGGTTAAATAGATAAGAAATATTATTCTTTCATTACATTATCTGATGAAAATGTAATGTTTGTTTTTGTTCATAACATGATAAGCATTATAGATGCTGGTGTGTTGTTATTGTTGTTTTTAATTAAAATTTATTCCAGAAGTTTACTAATAAAATAAGGTATTTGGAATGTATGCTGTTGTCGAATTTATATGAAGAGAAAATATGAATTCAGTTTCACCAATTTACTGTTAAGTACAAACCAACTAAGTATTTAATTATTAATATTTATTATTTAAAATATTTTTTATTAATATAATAATAAACCATTTTAAAGGACCAGGGAATATTTTTGAACCTGTTAAATTAATTTACGACCAATAACATTTTACACTTTTTTTAATAATACTTTGACATCATCTTCTCTTATTTTTGGTTGCAAAACGTTCGTTCTATAATCACGGAGGCTTATGGAACACACACATATGTCATATAATGGATATTCCTACATTTGCTTTGCTTTTTCTATGTGGAAATAGAATCAATCGTATATTATATTATGAGTTATTGTATATTTCTTTGATTGACATCCACGAAGACTCCAAACGACGCGACGCGCTCGCTCTTAAAATAAAAATGAAGTAAACAAAGTCCCAAAAATTCTCATAACAGTTTTATCACAAAAAGTAAATTTATAAGACGGCAGTAGACGTAGATTACGTTGAAGATGGCGGCAGTGGCGTCATTTATTATGATTTATTTCTATATTACATACAGTGGAGTACCCCGACTTCGGAAAGGGATACGCCGGTCGAATTTGATTTTTCCTCACTTATTGTAATGTATGATATTAAGAATGAACATGAAGAAGGGTACGGGAGGATATCAATTGTTGATTTTTTAAATGACATGAAAAAATAAGAGACTTTTTCACTGGAAACAGTATAAACGGATGTAAAATTACTTTTAATATTACAGTTTCACAGTCCGATAAAAAATTTACCAAAAGAGGTTCACGATTCAGTTGTGTGAGGTCCATTGAACAGGTACAGCTCGGTTTTTTGAAGTGAAACTTCTTTATCGGGGTTGGAAAAAAATTTAGTGTAACATTTTTTCGTAACGCGTGACATTTTTCCGTTACGCGCCATCTTTTTCTTATCCCTACCACGCGAGATTCGACGTATTTCTGTAAAGTTGCATATAGTACATTATTTTTTGAAAAATAAGGTCATAAAGAAGTTTCACTTCTTACGTGTGTACACTAGTACACGCACACATTTTTTTTTACACTGGCTCTTGCGCAGTTGTCTATCTAAATCAGATTAGTCACGTTGATCAAAATTCCGCTAAAAAATACCTATAAATTGAACTTACGAATTTAATTTTGCCCATTAACTATTTTCGATTGACCTTACCTTAAAATGTAATATCTGGCATATTTCTAAATACGATAATACACACTGCAGAGGTATAAAGTAGGTAAGTGTAGTATAATTGAAACAGCATGATTTATTCGTTTCGTGAAAACATTGTGGGACCGGAAAGGGTTCGGAGAGGTACAGTGAAATATGGCCTTTTAAATTCCTTTCCTTTGTTAGCGTTATTTTTTCGCGACAGTGAAGATTACACCATCTATCTTATGGTCTAGTAAATTGGGAACCGTGATAGCATAAACAATGAGATATGGTTTTAAGGATTTAGCTTTGATTGTCTAGATAATTAATATGTTGAAGTTACGGGGTTAGGTTAGTTAGGGAGTTATTACTTACGGTTTTTCTTTTTATGAATCGTTGTTTTCATTTGTTTTCTTGCAGTATGTCTTTGGTTTTGTGCTTGTATCATGTTTTCTTTCTTTTATTTATTATTGATCGATTAAATATGCTTACTTGGCTTGATGGACTTTAACTCAGGTTATTTTTTGTCTAATAATAATTGTACATTTTTTGGGATCGGACATTATAATTGATATTTAAACATACTGTTTTGTCATATTTTTATATAGGTGGCAACTATTAACTATCGCTATTAATTAGTAAAACATTTTAATAAGTTTGTATTTTATTTATTCATAAATACATTTTACAATTATTGTTAAAAATCTCCAAAACAATAGCAATATAATATTGTAATTGTTACCTTAACTAATTTATAATTAATACAAATCGAAGTACCCACCACATAATAATACAGCATATTATTCTGCAACTACCAGGGTCTCAGAATTGATCCCAGGCTTCCTTATTGATTTTAAGACCTTTTCCTTCGTTCCGAGTATTTGTGCTGTCAATATTTGATATCTGCCGACCCTACTTTAAAAGTGAAGTGTGTGGAATGAGGACACATGTAAGACAAAATGTTTTCGGAATCTATTTTTAAGTTGGCCTATATTACCTTGTGCAAAAATAAAAATAAATACTTCGTGGAATCGGAAAGATTGAGGATTCTATATAAGGTAGACTGTTTTAACAGACAGTTTATTCTGATTTTTTGACAGCAACCACTTTCGCTGTTAAGTTTAAGTACAATCTATTTTCTTATAAGGGGAACAGACGGATTTAAAATATAACTAAAAATAATATTTTAAATGTTACAGCTTGCTAGAACAAAACGATTTAATGAGAGCATTTTCATAACGGTGCATTAACAACGAGCGAATGCTCATTATAACCCCACTATGTCAAATTATTATAGTGTAAACAGGCATAGCGCATTATTTCGTTGTTCTTAGTGCGTTCGAAAAGATTATATGCAATGTTCTAATACTGAACAACACTGAATTTTCGTTTACACTAAAAGATCACGAAATAATGCTCTTGCTCTATCTCTAGCTCTATGTTCGTTTGATCTAAATGCACCGCAAGACCCAAGTAATAATATGAACATATAAGATTTAAATATATATTTCAGTTTCCTTTCTATTTATATATATGTCAACAATATAAGCTTATTTCTTTTAATACCTCAAGTCAAGCCAAGATACAAATAGACCAAGAAATAGACCTTAGCGCTGAGACAAACGTCAAAACGCTAAGAAATAGAATACGCTATCGATACAAATTGACATAAGCGTATGATGTTTTGTCTAAGAGCGTAGACGCACTATGCGGGTAGCCGCATTGCGGGTAGCCGTCCGGCTGACCGCAATCACAATTATGTACGTAATATTCATTTCTATGCGCACTGTGCGGTCTGCGGTAGCCGCATCGCAGTGCGCATAGAAATGAATATTACGTACATAATTGTGCTTGCGGTCAGCCGGACGGCTACCCGCAATGCGGTTACCCGCATAGTGCGTATACGCTCTAAGGACCGAACCATTACCAAAATGTCATGAGATTATGTCAATAATTAACGTTAGCAGTTTCTATTCCTTAGCGTTATTCTATACTCTGACATTCGTCTCAGCCTGCTTATATATTATAGTTGTCACTTCTATTTTGGTTATAGGTAAGCTCGTTCAAATTTGGCGAGGACCCTTATGTAGAATGTATGAAACATACATAATGTATGTATTCAAAGTTTTGTTTGATCGTAGTCGAACAATTTCGGTATTTTAACATAATAATACCTACATTTTATTTGTACGTGGTTTATATACCTCTTGGAAATAAATTAATGTAATTGTGGGCATAATATGCTTATAATTCTTGCATAGATAAAATTTATAACAAAATGCTATACAGTTAAATGGATAATAATCAGTATGGTGCATGTCTGCAAAAAAATACGTGTGGCACTTGAGGACTGCCGCGGTAAAGCTATTGCAAAGCATCGCATCGCTGTGCCGGTTAGAGTGAAGGGTGTTAGGTTTTTCGTTACGGAATTTTTACATACGGTCGCCGTGCTCAAAGTCTGAGATAAAAGCTATGCAATAGCTTAAAATACAAACAAAAACACAAATATCAGATTATTCCGTTTCCAAATTTGCTCACAGCTGACATATCCATAACAAAAAACCTTTTGATATGTCAAATATCTAAAAACCGATCACAAAGCATTTCTCATGCAAAAACAGAAACACAAGGCTATCGCATTCCCGATACAACAATTGTAATTGACTCATGATCAGATATACGATTGTGATGTTGACCGTGCAATGTCAAATGTGCCAGTTCTAACGTAACTCGGCCACAGAAAACTAGTTAACTTTAACATTGACAAATGTATTGTTTTCGTTTTTCAACAGACTATAGAACTAGAATCTTTTTGTCGTAGTAAATTGTAACTAATGACCTACAAGTTTAGGTCAGTTTTTCCTTGTGTATTCCTACGTGATTCTTTACTGGTACATGTAACTGTCAGATTCTATTTGGTCTACGAAAGCTTTTTATATCTAACTACATATACTACATAAATAGGCTATTTAACACCGTAATAATTTTTCAAATCGGACGAATAGTTCCTGAGGTTAGCGCGTTCAAACAAACAAACAAACTCTTCAGCTTTATAATATGTATTAGTAGTATATAGATTTTAGATAAATTTGTATTAAAAAGGCTCAATAAAAGGGAAAGTCAATTTATTTAAGATTATAGCCTATTTTTGTCTGTTTAGCATTAGCTATTATTTATTATTTGAGTTGTGAACTTTAAGGCAACTTTATGAAATATTAAGATGCCTTAGGCTTAATTTTAAGTCAAATAATTTACGTGTAACTTGAATTTATAGAGATTGTGTCTTGGAGTATTATATCTTTATATAAGAAGCATTGTAGAGAATGGCTTAGGTAATATTTTAAATATTTAAATACTGCATACATTATCATATTTAAATAGATAAAAATAATGTTTTACAGCTCTAGAATAAATTGTTACTACTATAAAATGTGTTCTGAAATAAGAATTGCCTGTGTAGCTTTGCAGCAGTACATTTTATGAGCTCCGATTGGGAAGCTAAGCGACCGGAGCTACGAAAATGTAGAAAAAATGTTATTATTTACATAATATATAATTTTTTATACATTTATATGTATAAAAAATATAACTACCATAAATGTCACACTATATCTGTTTAATATCTAATCAGTTACAATCTCCAAACGTCACCGTTAAATCCATACTAATATTATAAATGCGAAAGTAACTCTGTCTGTCTGTCTGTTACTCAATCACGCCTTAACTACTGGCCAATTTGCATGAAATTTGGTATAGAGATATTTTGATACCCGAGAAAGGACATAGGATAGGTTTTATCCCGGAAATCCTAGGGGAACGGGTTTTTCTTTGAAAACGCGGGCGAAGCCGCGGGCGGAAAGCTAGTCACAATATATGAATAAATACAACATCGATAATGAACTTCTAAGTGTGAATAGAATTTACTATTCAAAATTAACTCATTTAACGGTACCACTATCAAAATGAATAATGCCAGAAATACAAGATTAGGGAAATAGACCAGACATAATGAGCTGACAATCGAGTTAAACTGGTTATGTTGAAAACGATAAAACATTATGTTTATGAGCGCTTAAACGGTCGAAATGTATTCGAAAGTATCGATTTGAATTTATGACACGTTTTTTTGATTGGTATAAAGCTTGACAAGGTTTTGGTGATGTTTAAGGTGGAAGTGACTATTTTTTTAAATTTGTTCGCAATTTGTATAGTGTAATTCTGTATATTAGACAGTTTATCGATAAAATATTTTATGATAAACAAATTAAGAACAGCATGCTGCGGTTGGTATAATTTGTCACAACATTTTCAAATAAGTAAGAGGTTAGAGTAACATACTCAAATTACCGGTTATATTCTAGCATTATTATAAAAAACTCTATAATATGCCTATATTTGTTAGTAGTTCATAAGATAAGCTCGTTTAAGCAAATCAACAAGAAACTCTTCAGATTTATCATAAACACATAATATAAGTTTATGTTTCGGTCTATAATATCAAATCTTAATACTATTATAAAGGCGAAAGTTTGTATGGATGTATGGATGTTTGTTACTCTTTCACGTAAAAACTACTGAACCGATTACAATGAAATTTAGCACACACATAGAGGGTAACTTAGATTAACACATAGGATAGGTTTTATCCCGGAAATCCCACGGGAACGGGAACTATGCGGGTTTTCCTTTGAAAACGCGGGCGAAGCCGCGGGCGGAAATCTAGTCACACATATTATGCCAAGAAAGTGCTAATCCAATCTCTCAAAATATCGTACAGTTCTTCAAATTCACACACATTGTAAAAACTGGAGTATGTTCACTAATTCGTTATCACCACTCCAGCTCGCACTTGGCCGCTATGGGAATTCGTATCTCTTGAATACGAATGAAGTTTTTACTCAAACATTGCGTTGGGACTCCACTCGGTAAGGAGGTCTAATTTATACGACATTGATAGCGTTCTCTGCAAGTCGGGCGTAATTTAAAGTTCTGCTGTTTAATTTCGCTTTTTGAGTTACGTCTGTTTTTGTTGAGGTTTTATAGACGAGACGAGATTCGAATTGACCATCTTGTAACGGGCACATGGCTAAAAAATATATATAAAGAATATGGAATATTAGAAAAATTTTAATACAGAAAAACGTAGATATATATATTTTATACTTACATGGATATAATTTTGAAATTTGTAAATCTTAAAATAGCAGCACATCAGCATTTCAAAAATGTGTAGAAATAAGCATTTGTAGAGTGAACTCTACTATTTTTTATTCCATGGATTGTTATTATAAGTGTTAATGCATTTTATTACGTAATCTATGGCATAATTTAATTGGGTCGTAATCTTAATATTGTTTAATTTAGTAAGTTGATGTAAATGTTCTTGGATTATATCCTGTAACTGTGCCTTATATAAATAAATAAATAAATAAATAAATAAATAAACACAGCAGCATATATGAAGCCAAGCGCTGAAAATATAAATAACAGATACAGATTAACATTTCCAAATATAATTCAGACATTATACAAAAAATATTAAATTTAACACAAATAACGATTCAACACCAATCACTTAACATTCAGAATTCCACAGTAGCAATTCTCGAGATGATAAAATTGACATAGTGGTATAGTATAAAAACGTTTCATCAACCCACTCAGAAGGCTGGTCACGTTTCCTCTGACCCTCGTCACCCATCTGTCTGTCACAGGCTGAATCTTGGAGGTTACATTTTCTCTTTTTTAGGTGCAAAAAGGTTCCGTAGGGAGTGGTAAAGTTAATAGATTTCGTACAGGTGTAATTACTTAATGTGATAATTTATAGAGTATATTGGTGGCGTATTATAACAGGAGGTAAGGTTTATAACGCGTGATTTTACTATGTTTATGAAAAGGATACCTATTTCTTTTAGTAGGATGAGTCGAGAGAATTTGCTCTTATCATCACCCTTTTTAACCGACTCCAAAAAAAGGCGGAGGTTCTCAATTTGGCCGGTATATTTATTGTTTTACTAGATTTCCGCCCGCGGCTTCGCCCGCGTTTGCCAAGGAAAACCCGCATAGTTCCCGTTCCCGTGGGATGTCCGGGATAAAAACTATCCTATGTGTTAATCCAAGTTACCCTCTATATGTGTGCTAAATTTCATTGTAATCGGTTCAGTAGTTTTTACGTGAAAGAGTAACAAACCTCCATACATCCATACATCCTTACAAACTTTCGCCTTTATAATATATATTAGATATTAGATTTATTAATACTTTGTAACAAATTATTACCACTGTATGGACAATTTTCAGAAAACATTACCACTGTAAGTAAATTGTGTTTGAAAGGTCCGGTTAGATAGTTAACCATAATGACTCCTATTTCTACAAAACTCATATAGCGTATACCCTGATTTAAATAAAACCACCACTGTAGTAATATTGTTTTTTTACAAAAAATCTAGTTAAACTTTGCGGGAGCGATTTGACTTTTTTAAAAAAGAAATAAAATAAAATTAAAATTAAACTTATTTAATTACTTAACTATAACAAGTGGACGATTTGGAGTCAAAATTTTAATGCCAGAATTACATGCAATGATACAATCGATACCTTATTGCGAAATAAATGTTTTTCAATAACTGCAATGCTTATGCTAAATTGCAAGAACTCTCCGGTGGTCTTGCTGAGGCCAGCGGAAGGCAATTGCTCAACCTAATACAGAGGGTTGGGGTGGATGCGTAACTATCTACTCTTTTTTGCATTCATCACCAATTAATATAACCAACAAGCCACGGCTAGTGATTATAATATTTAATTAAAACATTAGGTACATTTGTATGAACTATCGGGTGCGGTTTAGCCTTTGGCTTATCACAGTTTAATGAACATTATTTACGGCTTAGCGGCTTAAAATTATAATTTAAAGTCTATCTAGTAAATAATATTATAATACTAGTAACTTTTTGTTAAAATTTGCGGTTTGTAATGAGATTATTTTGAGCAGTTAATGTAAATATATAGAATACTAGCCCCTATTGGTCTTAGCGTGACGGTATAGCCTTCCTCGATAAATGGGCTATCTGACCCCGAAAGAATTTTTCAAATCGGACCTGTAGTTCCCGAGATTAGCGCGTTCAAACAAACAAACTCTTCAGCTTTATAATATTAGTGTCGATTTCCGTCTTCTAAGCGTATTAATAGTTTGCTTATCAGGAAACGTTATTTTGTTGATAGATTAAACAGAGAGATTTCTATGAATAGCTTAGAATTCTGTTTGCAATGGAATTCTTGTCATTAGTACCCTGTTCGAGTAATAGTCATATTATACTATACTATTATATTAATAACTAGCAGTCCGCCCCGGCTTCGCCCGTGGTACATGTTTACGTTTTCTCTACATAAGAACCATCCTCGTACTTCAAGGAATATAATAAAAAAAGAATTATCGAAATCGGTTCAGCCGTTCTCGAGTTATGCGCTTACCAACACATTTTGCGATTCATTTTTATATATAAGAAGACTAGCGGTCCGCCCCGGCTTCGCCCGTGGTACATTATATTTACGTTTTCTCTACATAAGAACCATCCTCGTACTTCAAGGAATATAATAAAAAAAGAATTATCGAAATCGGTTCAGCCGTTCTCGAGTTATGCGCTTACCAACACATTTTTCGATTCATTTTTATATATAAGATTAATAGCCATATTATACTATAATATCGATGTTGGAGAAGCTTTTTCGAAAAAAGCTCGAGGGTTGAATCGAGAGTTCAATAATATCTACAATATATTTTTATTTCAAAGTTCATTTATTAATTATTAATTTGAGCTTACGGGCCTTATTATTTTAATCCAAAATCTGGAAATCATGCACGACTTGACCAATTTTTGTTCTTGTATTTATAAAATCTTATCTGATGAAATCTTAAAGCACATAAAAACTGTAACGCAAATAATTATTAATTAGAACGTATTATTCATAGTTCAATAAGAATTATATTAACGTAATATAGATATAATAATATTATCATTTAATCTTTATGACATGTTAATTATATTAAATAATTGATAATAATCTCGTTTAATCAATCAATTAGACATAAAGGTCGTTACTTATGTAATACTTTCGATAAAATTTGTCAAACTGACCACTGACCGGTCATGTTTCTGCTTCAGTGGTCAAGTGGTAAAAATAGAGCACAATTTAAAGGTCCTCGGTTCAATTCCTTTTGAGATAACAATCTTCGTCTAAGGATGCGTATAATATTATTAAGTTTATTGATAGATGTCAGGTGATAATTATGTTTAAATGGCTTATAGTGACTCTAGGAAGTGAAATGCATTGCTGTGTTAATACACAGTCGTCCAGACTTATGCAATACTATAATAGTTTTAAGTTATGAAGGCAAATAAATGAACTTTTATTATTACCTTTGCAAAAATATTTTCCGATTACATTTTTTTGTGTCTGTGATTGGTGATGCAGTATCCCATCTATTTCGAGTGTAGGTACTAATAGATACCCCTTAGGTATCTATATAATATTATGTATATAAAAATGAAACCCGTTTTGCCGGTCACGGCATCACGCGTGAACGGGTGGACTGATTTCGATAATTGTTTTTTTTATTATATTCCTTGAAGTACGACGATGGTTCTTATGTAGAGAAAACGTAAATATGTACCACGAGCGAAGCCGGGGCGGACCGCTAGTATTCTAATAAAGATCTTTTATCATTAGACAAAAACAAGTAACAGCGAATAATCGAGTACGTTAGAAATTTATCCAACAAAGATAAACCAAAACTCCGCCCGTGCAGAAAAATCATGCTCGAAAAAGCTTGGAATTTAAGTCGAAACTTAAACAAATCCTTTCCTGAAGAAAGTAAATTAGATCCGGAAAGAAAAATATTTCGGAAAATTTTTATAACGCAGTATCTACGTCCTTATTTTTGTTAAAATATCGAGTTGCTGAAGATAAACAAGATATTCGCTTGAACGCTGGAACAATGGGCTATTGTTACTGCCACGAATAGATTTTCCGTGTCAATATATTTTAACTATTATTGTAAGTTTGAACGTAGATGAAGTATATTTGTAGATGTGAAGCATGCTTCAATGTGAATTGGTGACGTCATTGCAGCTTGTCCAGCGAAAATCTATTCAAATGCTGAACGCTATAGGTTTGGTGCTCATTTGTCTTCTGCACTAGGAAACGTATAAATTGTGTCAATGTTGCAGAGTAATCTTTGTCTCATTAAAATCAGAATATATACCATAGCAATGTAATGAATGAATGAAATGAAAGTGAATGAAAGTCTTAACTTTCATTCATTACATCATTTATAACTTTTTTATGTTCCCAATTTGTTTCTCATTTTGTTTTGTATCAGTTAGATAAAGATATTTCGTAATATTTCGATTTTAATGGTGCAAAATATAACTTAGCAATTGAGTATTTGAATAAAAATTTTTTTTGTGCTAAATGGAAAGATTATATATTAGTTTTATAACAAAACTGTTTTTTTTTTTTAATTTTTTTTTGCAATAATTCAAAAGTTATTTCAAAATAAAAATTAGTCTTTGAATCCAGTACCGAAAACACACCGACAACTCCCGAAGCGTCACCCGAACGCGTGTGACGTCATAATGTTAGTTTTCACTCATTGCAGTTGATAGAAAAACGTATACAACTATAACATTTTGACGTCACATCTATCGTGACCAGTCATGGCGCGTTTATAGTCACGTGACTTTAATTTAAATTTCATCAATTTTTAATTGCTTATAATTAATTGAAAAATAATTTTATTGGAGATTTTTGCATTAAATATCAATATTATTAATAATAAAGTTTTAAAATACATAAAAATAATCAATATTTTTTTATTATTCAAATACTCAATTTCAATTAATTTCATGTTGTCTTTATCATTCAATTAAAAACAAAGTCAGAGACTATATTAACATAGCTACATAAATATAAATATCTACTCAAGATTTCCCAAAATATAACCTGACTAGCTTTTCGTCCGCAGCTTTGCCCGCGTAGTTCCCGTTGCCATGCGATTTTCAGGATAAATTATGTTAATCCAAGTTACTTTCTATGTGTGTGTTTCATGAAAATCGGTTCAGCAGTTTTTACGTGAAAGAACAAACAAACAAACATTAAAATTTATAATATTAGTAGGATAATTTTAGAAACCAAGCTGATAGTTATATTTCTCTTGTTTCAGGTACAAAAGAACAGTGACAAATAGTGTTGTGAGTGTAGTGATGTGCTCGTGAGGTCATGAGGACGCCGGGGGCTACGTGGGCGTGGCTGGCCCTCGCTCTGGGACTCACCACCGCGTACACGGACACTGAGGAGTTCTTGAGTGATTTGGATAAACCAGGTAATTTGTCAAAATATTAGGTAGTTACATAACCCACCACAAGCGTAGGTATTTATGCAAGATTTCCCCGCTTAAAAAGATTGTTTATTGTATTTCGGCATGATGAAAATGCGTATGATAAATAATGATAATTATAAGCTAAGACAAGTTTTCATCAAAACGGAATACTACGTTTATACCTACGTTAGATGTACAGTGTATTTAGTTGTAAAGTTCCGAATTATTATATAAATAATACATCAAAATTTATTTAAAAAAATCTAATTGTTATTTAACCAATTATTGAAAATGAAATTAAAATGCATATTGATACCTTACATTGAACTTAAGGTTTAAATCGGTCCTATAAAACTATTGTTCATAACACCACAGCTAAAATCTTGCCAAACAGTGAAAGTCAAATGATTCAAAATATAAAAACAAAGTATCATAAGTAAAAAAATTACAAATAACAATACTCTCATTCTTTATTGCACACACAAATGAAACAGAAGCTTCAATGCTATACAGTTTTGGAACATGAAAAATGATTGCAACGGGAATCCATTTTTAGAACGGAAGCCTCTAGGCGTAAAAATGTCATATCTATTGTATCTATGTCAAAACAACATTTTGTGAACTAACAATCTTGCTATATAATAGAACAAAGCTTAATATTATTCTTCTTATAATCATTATGATAAATCGAATTTAGTAAGGTTGTATTATAAGGTGTTTTTATATGTAAACACTATTGAATTTAGTAGCGATAGTTTATGATCTAGAAGGTCAGTATTATAAGCGTTGCCGCGGGTTGTAGCTAGTTAAAATATATAAACAAGGTAACTTAATTTTTGATAGTTCGTATGAATAAGAATAACATTATTGAAATTATTGCTCTACTTACCAAGTACCTATATATACATATTTTATAGTATTAATTCATAATTTTTATCCACATACTTGCCAAATTACGGAGGTTTATTTTACATAACATGTTAAATCAGGTATATAGATATATTATAGTCTATAGTTACTAATATTCGAAGATTCAAATCAAACATCACTTAAAACGATACAGCCACTTTTTTGCAGTCATGAGTCAGTGTGATCTATAAAATCATAAATTTTATCCAAATTCATTCAGCAAATTACATCTTTCATTTGATTTTTTTATTTCAGTACTCAGACGTGAAAAAAATGATCCCACAAAATATTAAATAAAGTTTTTTTGTAGAAATTATACACAAAGTTTTAGGATAACTTTTAAAGTGGTTCGTAAAAACCTCTATTCAAAGGCACCTGTTAAACTTAACATGAATGAAATCCGTTGAAATTACCATTTGAATAATTTTTAATCTTTACATCATAAAAGCTTGTAAAATTTCATACAAATTTAGATTTTATTTATAGAAATGAATGAAATGATATCTATATCGCATAAAACGGGTCAATTTGCAACTAAAAAATTCGTTACAGTTTATATAGATACAGAATATTTAATTAATTATTATTAACTAGCTTACCGCCCGCGGCTTCATCCGCTTTGTCTCAAACCTAATAAATTATATACTAAAACCTTTCTCTTGAATCACTCTATCTATTAAAAAAACAGCATCAAAATCCGTTGCGTAGTTTTAAAGATTTAAGCATACAAAGGGACATAGGGACAGAGAAAGCGACTTTGTTTTATACTATGTAGTGATTACTGTTTGTTTGTCCATGTAAATCACGCAAAAGATATTTTAACATCGTATTGATTAAATTATAACCGAACATTTTATGTTGTATTTGTATTCATCCTTTCTCTAAATTATAACACACATATTAATACACTTCCATTAGGTATATACGCGAGTAACATCGGGTCGAATCGCTTGTACGATAATATAAAACAACATAAAATGTTAAAATATCTTCTAAAATATTTTGACAGATAAAACCAAAATGATGGCTGATAATCCCCTTTTCAATCGAATTATCGATGCATAATAATAAATTAAACCATATACATAGTTATATGTTTGTATAAACCAATATAATCGTGTTTAAATAGTCAAAAGCTGACGGCAATTTCTACTTTTCCACTACTTATATGAGGGATTAATCGATTTGAATATTTTGTTTCTTTTGACACGCTTATTAAGTTCCTGTATGTTCGTAGGTTGTAGGACTTGTAGGCTGTCCTTTAGACTCGATTTTGACGCACTTTAAACACACAGATTTAATCCGCGAACGTGTTAAACTTTGTACACTTATCAAGTGTCGGTTACAATACAGTAATTTCATGAGTTTTATCTTATTGAAAGGTATTTTAGTTTATTAAAAGTAAACATAATAATTATTAATTATATCATTAAGGATTTTACCTTTAACATAAAGAAATCATACGATTATTGCATTGTAAATACAATAGTTTTTGAGGATGTATGTACTCTTTCACGCGAAAACAGCGAAACGGATATTGATGATACTTGGCAGTGATGTAGCTTATGTACCAGAATAACACTTGAGCCATAGAAATACTTGATTTTTTCCGAGTTCGTCCACGGATGAAATCGAGCGATACAGCTAGTTTTTTTATACGAACAATTTCTCTTGCGTATTTAACAGTATACCATCGAAATAATATAGAAATCTAATATTCTAATATTTCTAATTTCTATTCTAATATATTATATTATAAAGGCGAAAGTTTGTAAGGATGTATGGATTTATGGATGTATGGATGTATGGATGTTTGTTACTCTTTCACGTAAAAACTACTGAACCGATTACAATGAAATTTAGCACACATATAGAGGGTAACTTGGATTAACACATAGGATAGTTTTTATCCCGGAAATCCCACGGGAACGGGAACTATGCGGGTTTTCCTTTGCAAACGCGGGCGAAGCCGCGGGCGGAAATCTAGTGATACATATATCCTTGTTCATATTACAATGCAGATTTGTTGAATATATGTTCCATCTTGATACGTTCGAACGAGAATCGTTAGAATGAACTCGAATTCCGGTATCTGACCAATGCTATTTCTTGGATTATTGTTACCTTCCGTTTAAGTTTAGATTCCGGTTTTAGAATATTGGATTGACCTATTTGTATCTATTTCTGTTAAGATTATGCATTTACTACTACTATTTTACTCTTTACTTCAAAGACATAAGACTTACTTTAACCATTTTAATTTTGCATACGCACTTATTGAATATGGAATATATTACCCGTCTCGGGGGATTTTCGGGATAAAAATATTATCTATCTGTGTGTTAATATTATACTACCTATGTGTTAATTTAACCCTCTATGTGTGTGTCAAATTTTACGAAAATCGGTACCGCAGTTTTTGCGTCAAGAAGTAACTAACAAACATACAAACTTTCGCATTTATAATATCAGTAGGATGTTTTGAACCCTGTACACCTGCTTTCAGCAATTGAGTAAACTTATGAAATTCTCTACTTAGTATGTAGTATAGCTTAGAGCGCTATTCCTTTTTACCTTTCATGTAATTTATGTTCTCTATAACCTTGTATATCGCTACTAATATTATAAATGCGAAAGTAACTCCGTCTGTCTGTCTGTTAGCCTTCCCGCTTAAACCTCTCAACCGATTTTGATAAAATTTGGCACAGACAATCTTTAGACCCTGAGAAAGAACATAGGCTACCTTTTATTGCGAAATATTTACCACGGGCGAAGCCGGGGCGCACCACTAGTATATTATATACCCTTGTATTCTATATATCATTAACAAAACGAAAACCTAAGAAAACGGAATCATGTTCACGATTTACGTCATACCAACATAACATGATACGATACTAAAACCTTATCGCTCTCGCGTGATAACAAACCATAAAGTATAACATTTAACCAGATAAATGGTTGTGTATTTTTGGGTAACCTGATGACTTATTAAGGTATGTAAATATACGGTTTCTTTGCGAAGGATAATAGTTACATTTGGTATGTGATTTGTTTGCTATCAAACAATAAACCAAACATGCGAACATTTTCAGGAAGTAAAAATATATGAATACTGGAAATCTTAATATATATAAATCTCGTGTCACAATGTTTGTCCTCATTGTACTCCTAAACCACTTAACCGATTATAATAAAATTCGCACACCATGTGCAGTTCGATCCAACTTGAGAGATAGGATAGTTTAAACATGTAGGTACCACGGGCGAAGCCGGGGCGGACCGCTAGTTGTATAATATGTTTCTTCAGTGCCCTTCTTTGTTAAAACTGCTTTCTGATCAATCATACTTAATTGTGATTCAAGATTCCTTTAAAACGGATTCAATTCATAATTATGCTGTCTCTTTTTCTGTGCCACGCTGCTACATTTTAATTTCATATAATATTTTTTTGTTGTACGACATTATGACATAAGAATAAATGATTTATTCCTTTCCGTCTTCTTGCTTTCAATAGCATTTATAAAAGTTATAAAGGGAAAAAAAATGTTGTGTGGTTTTATGAAACCACGGTAAAAGTGAAACTTAGGCACAAAATTATCGTATTTGTACGATAATTATTATCGTACGGTTCGACCGTCACGCGACATGCGCTACACAGACCAAAAAGTTTGAGACGATGTAATAAAAGTTTCACTTTAAAATGTTAAATTCGGACATTAAAATGATCATGATAAACCCCAAATATAGCCCAAAAAACTAATTAATTTCGCCGCACAATTTCAATCAATGTTACTCCCTTCATCCACCATGACGTTCAACCAATCACTTAGAAACCTCAAGAAAAACAGGCTTGCATGGAATTAGTCCCATTAAGTTCCACCGCAGACTATCGTGCTAGCAAATTGCATTGCACTTTAGACATTTTATTCCGCACCTTGGTTTAAACTCAGTTTAAATTGAACGTCTGATGTGAGTTTCATAGCACGAATATTCGCTAGTGATATCCATTTTCTGTATTAAGTTTTATAGTCCAAGTTATTTGGTAATAGGTAATGCAGTTTTGTTTGCGATTTTAGATTGATATAACTAGTTGGCTAGGTTACCTTCCTAGGTTATCCTAATATGACCTTTGTTGGAAATTCGGTTAGGAGTATTTAATATTTCAGGACATTTTTTCACACACGGCACGATCTTATTCCATATTATGCGATTCGCTTGTTTTATGGAAGGTAAACAGCTGATAAACATACCTAATATATAATTTTAAATACACTTATATAGATAACTAATACCCGACACAGAGAAAACATCATCATCCCACAAATATTTTTTTACTGGATAGGAATCGAACCCACGACCTCTGGCTAGGAAGGCAGGGCGGTCAGTCAATTTTGTCGATATTCTTCGTCGGTATTTAGTTTGAATTTTTTGATAATAAGTTGATAATAGAATGATATAAAGCTAGTTTTCTCGGCTCAAATAAGATCGTTTTGGCGGAGTACTTTTTTCAGTCGCTGTTTTTAGTATTTATTTCCCCTTAATATATTAACTAGGCAGGTAGTAGAATACCTATACGCATATTTTATACTTGGTATAAGGTAGAGCTTTCAACTTTGTCGATATACCTACGAATATAATTACGTAGTTTAGATTAAGGTTTAGTTTATTAAAGTTTATTATAGCTTGTCTGAAACCTGTTTTGTTTTACAGTTCAGTAGCGATCGTATCAGACGAGTTTAATAGACAATTTTAGTTCATTTAAAATAACCTGCCATAGATATTGCTGAATAACTATTTTATAAATACATAAATACAGAAAAATTTTCACACACGGCACGATCTGATCCCATACAGTTAAGCTTTCGCTTGTGTCATGGAAACCAGATGGCTGATAAACATACCTACATTACAGCCTGTGTATTGATCTTTCTTTACTTTTTCAACTGACTTTAAAATAACGGAGAAGGCTCTCAACTGTATTTTTTGGTTTTTTACCTCCGAATTTTCGATTTGACGAACCGATTTTGATGATTCTTTCTGTATTTGGAAGCATTCATTAGGCAAGAATTAATATTAGGTACTCGTTCTTGCCTACATTAACATGTTTAATTTACTAAAACTAAATAATAATCACACATTAATTTACCATAACAACCCTGTTTACCCTGTCGATGCAAAATGTAACCAAATACCGCATAATATCCAATAGTTTACAAAGAAAGGGTTTGTAATTCTTGCATTCCCTATACGGTCCCGGGTCAAATATTTCGGACGGACCCCGGACCCTCAAATATGTAGGATTCACGTGACAATTAAACGGAATAGTGTTATTACCGTGTTGTTTTAGTAAACATTTGATGTTGCGTCGCTTGTGTACAAAAAGGTGTAGTATAGTAACCATAGATGTTTAATAGCAGGATTTTTTCCAGTGTCGGAAAGTGATGGCGCTAGACATAGGTATATAACGCTGTCTTTTTTCAACACTCAAACTCAAACTCAAACATTTATTTATTCAATTAGACTTCTTCGAGAAGCACTTTTGAAACGTCAATACATATTTTTAACATTTACCACCGATTCGGAAAGCAGTATCTATGGAGAAGAACCGGCAAGAAACTCCATAGTTGCTCTTTTAAATCATTTCAGTATTACAATTTAATTT
The DNA here is from genome assembly GCF_061535395.1 of Colias eurytheme. Taxonomy (NCBI): domain Eukaryota; kingdom Metazoa; phylum Arthropoda; class Insecta; order Lepidoptera; family Pieridae; genus Colias; species Colias eurytheme. Next base: position 806,976 of record NC_142997.1, on the reverse strand, counting down.
TACAAAATATGTAACTGTATATTATCATAGTATGCCAAAGAACTGTCCTGTGGTTTTTACGCGACAACCCTCCATGGGTTTTTATCTTCCATATATTCCTTAATGCTGCAATAACTCAATGACTTCGTAATAATATTCTAAATCGAAATTCAAAATATGTCCCATTCGACAAATATGTCTAAGTAATTACCAATACCTTGAATACAATACAATGTTATAAATTCACCTCCATCTTTTTGTCAATATCGGTTAAAGTAATTAGTATCGGAATCCACTTAAACTTTAATTACAAACAGCATTTTCATCCTCCAATGACATTCTTTAATTCAATTTTAATATAGAAATATTTCATAGAATTTGCAAACCTTTTAGCAAAACCCCGCCCTCGAAAATTTTGCTGAAGGGTAAATTCCCCAGAAAAGGATTAATATTTTTAAACTTTTCTACCTTTAATCTTTTCCTTACCCTTTTAGGGATTACCTACTTCCAAAAGTTAATTTTCCTTAGTGCTTGTTTACAGCGTTTCTGTATGACAAAATTTCATACTTTTTGCTCGAGTTGTCTTAATACGAAATGTGTTTTACAAGTTTGAAGTAATTCGAGCTCCTCAAGCCGACACATGTAACTTTGTTAATATTCGAGATTGCATGCAATAATATAATACATTTCGGCTTAATTAGAAGCTCTGGAGATAGACTCGTGAACATTTATTCGTACCTTGTTGCATCTTTGTTGTGCTAATTTAAATGATGAAATAAAAGGTTCATTTATTGAATTAAATTAAAGTTATCTAAAGTTGTTTAAGTAAGCTCCCAATTATTTGCAAATTTTAAAATAACTGCTTAACTTGTTTTTGCCCGTGGCTTCATTTGCTTGGTACATGAACTAACAATATTGAGATATTGAATAAAATAATAGTCCTTTTATTTTCATCTAACATTTAATATACATCACAGTTATCTTTTCGTTTGCATCCTTATACTTACATTTTTTTTATAAATAGACTAATAAAGCTCTCAGAAACTACTGTGACTGTACTATCATTTTTTTTCTTTGTCTTCACCGGGAATCGAACCCAACCCTCGGTTCTACGCTCACGTGGCAACCAACTACCAAGGAGGTGGTCATTATCATATTCAGTCACATACCGTATAATATATTTAACTACAACAATGATTTACAAGGCACTTTGTTATACGCATTGCAAATTTTCTTACCCTAAGGGTTCTTTCAGTAAAAATTATTGCGGCGCATGAACTATGGCCTGTGTTTTAAATTAATTTTCTTTATGTCTTTGCGGCTTGTTGATAAAAATTCTTATCGTAATACCATGAAAGGTCTACTGAAAATATAGCTTGTCTTTTTACGGGAGAAATAACTGAGTTAAAAATATTAGTAACACGATGATGTATTAAAATATAACCAAAAGTATTATCACAATTAAGAAATACATTAAAAACTTATTTATTTATTTATAATTTATTCAGGAAATATACAATTTACATATTACAATTAAATACTTAATGTGAAGACAGGCAATAAAACACAATTAATAAATGTTTGTCAATCTAACCGACTATTTTTGGTATATCTTGTTTACGGTAAACATTTAAATGCATTTAAAAATTAATCCAGATACATTTAAATTTGAATAATAGATGTTATTTTTAAACCTACACATAATTTCCAAACAAATTGATAAATAAATTGATTTTCATATAATAATAGCCAAAACGTTATCTAAATGATAACAATATACATCGATATAGATCAGCATTTGAATGCATGCAATTATATTAAAATTTAACGGGAACATCCCACGTTACACACAATCTATATCTTTAAAGATAACAATATGGCCGCTGTAAAGATAAAGATTTAGATCGCCCACGACGATATTGAAGATTGTTTAAAAATATAATATACCGTGTATAAATAAAAAACACAATACTGAACAAAATTAAGTTAAAATGATAAAAATATTTTGATTGTAATCCACTGCTAAAATATGGTACTTTCTTTTGATCCATTTTTTGGCTTTGGACTTATAAGTATTTTTAAAAACATAATTAGGTTGTGCTCACAGTTGTGCTCTTCCTTTTTTCATAATAGTCGAGGAAAACCTTCGTATTTCTTTTCAATAATTTTGTTTTATTTTCAGTATTCCCTTAAATACTACTTTATAATTATTAATATAAACATCTAATATCTAATATATCTAATATATATTATAAAGGCGAAAGTTTGTAAGGATGTATGGATGTATGGATGTATGGATGTTTGTTACTCTTTCACGTAAAAACTACTGAACCGATTACAATTAAATTTAGCACACATATAGAGGGTAACTTGGATTAAAACATAGGATAGTTTTTATCCCGGAAATCCCACGGGAACGGGAACTATGCGGGTTTTCCTTTGCAAACGCGGGCGAAGCCGCGGGCGGAAATCTAGTATAATAATATTATTGTATAAAAGTAATCTTCGTAACATCGAGTCAATAAAAAATTGAATTTAATTTTTTGTGCGAAAAACAATTTAATTTCATCAATATTAAAACTTAAAAACTAATAGTAAGCTTATATCATAAATATCATATAATCTCCTAAAAAACATTCGTTCGTTAAAAATAGTTTAACTAAATAAGCAAACGTGTTGTTTTTTATATTATATCGCGTTCAAAATCGAATAAATTGGCAATAAAAATATTTCGTTAAGTATTAACTGGTTTCAAAAACAATAAAACGTAATATATTGTTAAATTAAGAACAATTTAAAAAGGCATTTAAAATCCGTATTTATAATTTTATTTATTCGTAAATTTATTGGTAACAAACCCAATAAGTCCATATCCACTTATTAGATTTATTATTCACATTATCCATAAATTAAGTAAACAGAATAAAAAAAATATTGTCACCCTATTACAGATAAATTTATCCAGTAGATAATGCAGTTCCCGATATTCTCGGAGTTACCAAACTTATATTCTTTCCAAATACAATGCTTATAGCCGCAATGCGTCATTGTACTAATAATTCAAACAAAAGTTAGGTGACCATGAATTTAGTACGAGGGGAGACTCATTCATAAGTTAAGAAGTGTGTTCACCGAAAACTTTTTATCGAACTTTTTTGGACAAGAAGTTTTGTAAAGTTTTAGTGGAATATAAATATTACAGTTCTTCTCATGTGGCTGTTTTTCCGCAATACATGTCACGTCATAATTTGTGATTGAGTAAGTACGATTTTGGTATCTTTGTATCTTGCCAAAGAAGTTTCACTTCTGACACGTATGCTCGGCACACACGCTCTTTTCTATACTTATAACTAGCTTACCGCTTCTTCGCGGCTTCACCCGCTTTGTCTAAAATCAAATAAATTATATACTAAAACCTTCCTCTTGAATCACTCTATCAATTAAAAAACCGCATCAAAATCTGTTGCATAGTTTTAAAGATTTAAGCATACAAAGGGACATAGAGACCGAGAACGGGACTTTGTTTTATACTATGCAGTGATAATATAAAACTGATGGTGGTTTCTTGAAATCGTTAGAACATTTCTGTTAGCACTCCCTTGGTACTGGAACAAATCTGGAACAAAAAAAAAATAATGAATAATAATTCTAAATGATAAAAAATAAAAATATATTTTCATGCGAAGTCAGTTTAATTAGTCCTAGTAGACTAAACTTTGGGAAATTATATTTATTCACAAGGAAACCATATTTCCAACATTTCGTGAACCTCATTTAGAGTTTTAGTAATGTAATATTACACGTGATTTCTCTTTTTATTTAAATATTAATTAGTTTCTCGTTCACGATCAGTAGTTCAGTGGTTAACTTTGACTTCAATCAAATAGTAGCGGGTTCGAGTCCACCCAGAGTAAAAAAAATGTTCGTGAAATTTTTTACATTAAGTACCTGTTTGTGTATTCTGTGAGTTCTATTTATCTAGGTATTATTATGAATGAATAGTTTTTTTTTATACATTTATAGGTTTTGACGGACAGATATAAAAAAATCATACATACTTTAATTTTTTTGTATGTATATAAGCTTCATACTATACTAATGTATCTAGCTTAAATAGGGTGCGTTGAATAACTCTTAAAGTTTTTTAGTATACATTTGTATAGAAATTCCACATTAGGTCTAAAAATGTACGCTGGGGAGAAAATTGTATACAAGTAGGTTAAGGACAAATCATTTTGCAATTAAACGTTAAAAATAGGTAAAAGTGAGCGTATTTTTAGTAAATTCCTAAAGAAATATGTTTAAATAACTACACTGTATTATAAGAATCATAATGTATTGCGTGGGTTTCTTTTAATTATATCAAAACAGTCCTTAATTTTTGCTTATAAGCATAAAATAAACATTAATATGCTGTTGAGTTCATTTTATCTTAGTTTTATTTTAATGTGTCAAAATCACTATCAAATGAGTCATAAATTTTAAGTTGTCATGATTCTAGTATATGCTTTATTAAAAAAAAAACTTTAAAATACATTATTTATGAAAAGTTGAAATCGTGTAGTTTTTTTTTTATTACGTGTAAATAATAAATAGGTGTTATAATGACACCAACTCCATCAAAAATTTTCTAAGTCCTGCGCCCCCTTTGCTTTAGTCCAACCCAACTAGCTTTAGTGTTAAAAGGTTATCTATAAATCCGAATAATCGGACGATTAAATTATTTTATTCATCCGGTAATCGGACGATTAAATTATTTTATTCATCCGGTAATCGGACGACTAATTTATTTTATTCATCCGTTTAGCGGACGACTAGACACTTCGAAAATTATTTAAGATAAACTGCCATGTTGAAATGGCCTATCCATATAAATATAGACTGAGTTCTTAACAGTAGACTTTTATCCACAGCAAAGCCAGTATCTACTGAGTCTTTATAACCAGCAAGCGGAACCCTAAAATGCAACCCAGCCAAATTAAAAATGTCGAATTCAATATAAACAAGTCAGGTGCGCAACTAGCAATCAATTTTATGGAATTATTTAACGTCAAAACGTAATGTTCTATTGCTTTAAAGTTCAAAGGTCGAATGACCTTTAGAAGCATAGGTTGACATGTTTTCAAGGACGGACGAACTTTAATTTTAGGGTATAAATACCGTTGTTACGGTGTTTTCATGGTTGAGGGATAAATTTTTATTTAGATTAAATGAAAATATAAGTTTCTAATGACAAGTAGATACTACGTAGACTTTACGTTTCTTTCTGTTTATCTTTTTTATCTTAAATTTCGTTAATTTATTATTCAATTTGTAGCATTGTATGTGAGTAAATAAATGATTTTCCTTATTTTGTGTTTCATTCATTTTGCTATCTTCAATTTATTTGCATTTCTATAATTGAAATGTGGGTATCTGCATGTTGTCTATAACACGTATTCCTACTGATCGAATACAAAACGTTGATTTTTATCAGAATCTGTCTGCGAGTCTTTTTGCGCTTGAGAAACCAATTTGGATGCGATTTCCAGGACTATATATTTTGTCAATTTTTAGTCATTAATTTGGTGAATCATTTCATGAATGAAGTAACGCATATAGAGCAGTCTGTACTCTATTTAATGGTAATTGCTTCTAAAACATCAATAGATTGACTTATACATATTTTGATATCGATATGACTATCAAAGGTGCCTATTTACATAATGTATTGACATTTATATCTATTTTTAACATCTCAATAACAATATAGTAAATTGACCTACGAAAATAACTTATAAATTAATCTTGTTATCACGCTATGTCCTTCCAAAGGTCACTTCACATAATTTCGGATAAGTAAACTGCTATTTGACCTCAAAACCAGTTTTTAACCTAAACGAGATGGTATATGAATATTCATTGCTCGGAATTAATATTAATAAGCTGTGTTATGCTTGTAAATTATATTATTCTTATTTGTTCTTATTTGTTTTATTGTAAAAGTTTGTATCGTATATCGTATGCTGTTTTTATAATTATAGTTCTTACTAGACATACAAATTAATATTTATCTACTAATTTAATCAATGTTTTATCTCTTGCCTTTTATCATGTTTTTTTTTATCTATAAGAGAAATAATAAGAAGCAATTAATTTTAGAATCAATGTGGAAACGTCAAATAAGAAAATATTATAGTTGGCTATCATCATACTATTATTTTTTCAAGCTCTACAGTTGTAGAGATTGTATTGAAATTTTAAAATAAAAAAGTACGTTAATAATATAAAAAATACAATGCAGTGGTTAATCCATGAGGTCTTTAATTCGATGTCAGAAAAAATAACATAAGTAACACATAAAGCGTAATATCACATCAAGAATGTCGACTCTTAAAATAGTTATGAAACGCATACACTAGACGAAAGTAGTTTATTCAAATATAATCTATATATATAAAACTCAAAGGTGACTGATATAGACATATAGTGATCTATCAACGCACAGCCCAAACCACTGGACGTATCGGGCTGAAATTTGGCGTGCAGGTAGATGTTAGGACGTAGGCATCCGCTAAGAAAGGATTTCCCGAAATTCTTGCGGGAACGGGGAAAAACGGGGATGCACGTACAAAGTCGTGGGCGGAAGCTAGTATTATATAATTTGCTACTTAAACAATTAAGGAAGGACGATTTAATTAAACTACACTTATGTTGTGAATAGACCTTGTTATATCTAGACGCTATTATATGACGTAATTATGAAAATTAATTTCTAGAACATTACTACATAGTATGAAACAAAGTAGCTTTCTCTATCCCTATGTCCATACGCGTAAATCTTTAAAACTACGCAACGAATTTTGATGCGGTTCTTTAATAGATAGAGTGATTCAATCGAAAGGTTTCAGTATATAATTTACTAGGTATTAGGTATTAGAAAGAAAGAAAGAAAAGAAAAAAAGAAACATTTATTTGACTCCACAATATAAAATTTAAATTAATAATAAAAACACAGATAACAAGCAGTTTCAAACAAATAAAACTGTTAAATAAACGATAAACAAGTAAACAATTAAAATAACAATAGGTAACAAATTAACAATCTTATTAGATAAAGCGGGCGAAACTACGGGCGGAAATCCAGTCCGTCTTTCAAAATATGATCCATTTTAGTATGACTGAGTGCTAGTGGAGTGGTTAATGCCTGATTTTATAGGGGTCCTGGATTCGATTCTTGGATACTAAAACTTATATACTACACTGCTTCTTATAATGTTCACTTGCTTTTTTTTTCTTCAAGTCAAATCAGTGAAACAAATCTGCCCACGATAGAAATAACTTCAATTTTAAATTATGCAATGATGCAAAACTAATGATAAGTTTCCTCTTCTAATAAAATGACTAAGATTTATGAACACAATATTTTGTTCGTAATTTAATGATTGATTTTGGAAGATATGTGTAATATTTATTTGATGCTCAGATTTGATGCCACTGTACATTAGTAAAGTGTCAAATTGATTAGATATAAACCTACCTACGTTCACAAACAACCGGTTTTTGTGTTTATTAATTTATCATTTAAAATCCAGTCGATCGCTATAAAAAATATTGAATTATGATTTAATTTATTTGGCAGATGTTTTGGGTTTTGCGTGAATATTATACATTTATTATTAAATGTTTTAGAACGTGGTTTGTTCGATTGTTGTTTACAAGGTAACGTGCTACTTCAGACAGCTAGTCTGCGTGTCGAGTCAAAAATATAAGTTGTTGATATTATGTCACTAACCTCAAACCATTATTTTTTTCATTATTTGTGTTATTTTTGTCTCTATATTCATAAAGGTAACAATAATATTATGTCTATACACAATTTTATTAAAATGGATCATACCTAGAGCCTAGCATATTTTTTATATAATAACTCTTTAAGAAATTAGCTATTGCCTATTGCTTCTTAGCACGATGAGTAGATAATATCTACTAATGTAGGTAACTTAGAATTTTAAGCATAGCGTACAATATACATGCTTCATTTATGTAGGCTAAGCTTTCTTTTGTCAATAATTAGCTTATATTTCTCCGAGAAGATAGAAAGCCAATAGAAAAAAAAGACGTTTGGCACTCGGGGACTGCCGCGGTAAAGCTATTGCATGCTATGCCTTTAAGCCACACCTCCGCGCCCGTCGGAGTGGGGAGCGTGAGGTTTTTTCGTTACGCAATTTCTGGATTCGGTCCCCGCGCTCAAGGCCCGCGATAGAAGCTATGCAATAGCTTAAAAAATCATATCATAAATATCATTTTCATCAAACACCTGTGAAAAGTATTTATAAAAATCACGTTAAAACACGTGTCAAATGGCCTCATTTTAAATGTTTACATCGCAGTTGTTGATGTTACAATAATTTGTTTTTAACGTTAGTTATAAATCATGTTTAAAGAGCTTTTATGATGTAAATGTTAAGAAATAGTGACGCAAATAAATGAAGCGTTTATTTAATTCTTAATCTGTGATTTTTATCGAATCTTTATGTTGTAATGGAATCACTTTATAATTAACTTATGGGTAAATTTTATGCGCAAGAGTAGGAAGATATAAATTTGTATTAATTGTTATATGGACTAAAATATATATAAACGTACCTAGTAGGTAAGTATAGTAAATACATTTCAGAACTCTATAACTCTTCTATAAGTGTAATTTTAAATCTATACTAATAATATTATAAAGAGGAAAGGTTTGTAAGTATGTATGTATGTATGGTTTTCAGGCATAAACTCCTGGACCGATTTCAAAAATTCATTCACCATTAGAAAGCTGCATCTTCACTGAGCAACATAGGCTAGGTTTTATCCCGGAAATCCCACGGGAACGGGAACTATACGGGTTTTTCTTTGAAAATGCGGGTGAGGCCGCAGGCGGAAAGCTAGTGTTATATAATTTTAAATGGAAACTATGATTATCATTTTAGTATAACTTCTAAGTAATTAACAGACTACTCGCTCTTTTGAACAGTAATTTTGCTCATAAATATTATAACCTACCAAAAACTTTATATTTAAAATATGAACTTGCGTTGAAATGCTTCTTTTATTCAGGTAAAAGGGTCTTATACAAAATTTAAAAGAAAATTAGGCATCTGAATAATTTGAAATGGAAAGGTCTGGATTTAGGTCCCTCAAATCGTCTATAAAATGCGCTTTAAATCAAATAAATGAGTACAAAAAAATCTTGAATATAATATAAGATTTTTTTTATTGCGCTTAAAATATTTATTCAACTTTCTGAATATTAATTAACATTTATATTTTAATGTTATATGGCAATCGTTGTTTTGATATATTTTGTCACGCAAGGTTTCATAAATTAGGTATGTTTTTTGTTAATTACCAACTCTACATTATCAAACATCTCTTTTATAGTATCTGACTAATGTCCTTTTATAATAATACCTCCATTACTATGATCTGTGTGTCTTAATGAAAATATTTCCAAATAAGTAACACTAAGGGCCGATTTTTCAATGCTTGGTTAAAACTTATCCGTCCAATAAAGTATTACACGATAATATTAAAATGTCACGTAAACTATCAAATACGGACAATTAGAAAACGTTTTTAAAATGGTAGTTTTATACATTATTCGACGAATAAGTTTTAACCAAGGATTGAAAAATCAGCCCTAAGTCAAAAAGAAGGGTATGATTATGTAAGTTTGTAAGTACTTAATTGATTAACTTCAGACTTAACCGATTTTCAAAATAGGTACTTTCATCACAGTACATAGGACGTACCTAGTTTATTGTAATAGGAAAGTGTAAAGAAAATTTTTGTTTGTTGTTATGTACCAGCTAGGTACTATTTAATTCGAAAACGACTCAATCCAATTTTAAATTCTCTGACCATCAGAAAGAATCTTTTCCAAGAAACAGAGACAATTATTTTTTATCCAGGGAGAAGCCGGGGCAAGCGGCTAGTCTGAGATATATAATACAATATATCACACAGTCCCTTTAAGAACTTACGTTTCAACAACAATACAGTGGGGACTGTACGTCTCGACAAAGGCAGACGGAATTAAAAGCAAAAAGACTTGCCAAGCTTTTTGTTTTCATTTCACAATCTAGGATGTCAACGTTTTTGCGCTTTGAATTAATGAAGATGGGACTGAATGACCGTTTCGTATATAATATGTATCTTTACAACAAGAGGTTTTAGTTTGATACGCGAGTTTGCTTTTCGAAAGCTGGCAATCGTATCCTACTAGTTTTATATATGCGAAAGTTTATGTGTTTGTTTGGCACTCATTCACGCTAAAACTGCTGAACCAATTTTCATGAAATTTAGCACACACATAGACAATAACTTGGATTAACACATAGGATAGTTTTTTTTCCGAAAATGTAACCGGAAAGGGAATTATGCGGGAAGCTGCTTTTTTATTTTTAATGATATTTTAGTATTTAGGCGTAAAAAATGTAATTAAACATTTAAAATGTGATTAAAAATTGAATAAAAAATTAACGTACAAGTAATTAAGTCATTAAAATAGTTCATTAGCATTTTAATCATTTACTTCCCATATTAAAATAGAGTTCATATTTAAAACGTTCAAATATAAAGCAATATAATATTATCTATAATATTATATCATATAATACTAATATCCTATCTATAATATTATTTAATACGAATATTATAAAGCTGAAGAGTTTGTTTGTTTGAACGCGCTAATCTCACTCGTCCTCTGTCTACCAGTCCGATTTGAAAAGTTATTTCGGTATTAGATAGCCCATTTATTAAGGAAGAATATAGGCTATATCATCACGCTAAAACCAACAGGAGCGGAGCAATGCGGGTGAATCCGCGGAGCACAGCTAGTATATTATAAAATAGAAATACTATAAAAAAGCCGCGTTTAATACAGCCTTCATTAAGCCCAGCATAATTACTGTGGGGTGAAACAGACCCTACGTTTCTTTAAAAAACGCTTCAAAAAACCTCGTTGAAATGAAAAGGGTTAACGTTAAAGTAATCGAGTGTCATTACTTGACTATGAATAAATTACGCAAGTTCTCGGCTCGCTTTGTGCAATAGAGTTCGGTGGAAGTGATAGGCGATAGCGATTTCTATACATTACTTAGGGCAAATGCATCTTCTACTAGGCAGTATTTGAAGCAAAAATAGGTATGCTTTTGTCTTATATAAGAAAAGTAAAGTTTGCATACGTATATATATTTGGTATAAGATTAATAATAATAGTAGTGAATATTTACAAGACCCTGTGCTTTAGGATGTTGTTTTCAGGTGGATAGTATTCCTTATTTAAAGGTTTTCAATTGTCAATAAATTTTGTTTATATATTTAAGTATGTATTAAGATACAAAATATAATACAAATCTAACAATACATTTCTCCCATTTCGCTCAAACTGCTCTACCTACTTTCAACATTCTCCTTTTCAAACATAAATTCAGTAAATCCTCATTTTATCTAACATGTGCATACAAGAATCGCTAATCGCTTCCGCTTTTGCCTTGTCCTTCAATTTACGCCCCAACACGGACTCAAAGTAAGAGCGGACAAAATTCGCCATTACAACACAGTACGCCCTACGATAAAATTGTCCTGGGCGCCAACGGGAAATTAACTTTGTAAGGCTTTGAGTAAAAATATCATACTGTATCATATATTATGGTGTAATACATATTTTACGCTAACGTATTTTCCTTGTGTAAGTACGTATATGTATGAGTTTTTGAATTCGTTTAGGTATGGCCGCGTAAAGAATATATCTTATTATGGATGTAACCTTTTTGAGCACTCTGTATAAAGCGTGGTAAAATTATATTTATGATTCTAGTATATTTTACTATGTAATATTGAGTTAGTTTATGTGTTATTATTTTATATAATGCTCCTTTTCTACGTCTTTCTATGACCATTTACTTAAAATTTTCCGCGAAAAGCAGCTCGGAGTAGATCGTAGCTCGACTCAGGAATACGGCGGTACACGCCTAATGACGCCAATGAAATGCAATTTTATATTTTGCTTTTAATCAATAATCCGTTTTGTTAACAACCACCAAGATAATAACACGACAAAATAAACATTAAAATCGAATGAATAGAAAAACAGTATACTTACATGATCGAAATATGTATGGTGTAAAAAGTAGCGTGCCTATGCTAAACTCGAATAAGAAATTTGCGTAAATAAGACATTTTACTCAGTATTATCTAAACAAATATATTACAACATAAATAAGCAAGATAATTGCTGGCTTCACAGTTTTAAGGCTTGATGAAGAACAGGAAGGAGGAAAAAAATTAGCTGAAAGCCAGATATTACGGAGTCTCTTGTAATTAACTCACAGTAATTTCATTTGCTGCGAAAATGTGTTTACCGAGGAGTAAAAATTGAGGTTGTTCAGGTCTAGAATAGTAAGGAACAACGGAGAATTACAGAGTAGGTAAATACAGAGGCGCTATTTAATTGCTCGTTATTTACCTGTGTACAAACTAGTTCAGTGTTTATCCATTAGATTCATAATATGGTCTATTTTTGAGCTTATACAAGGTATAACTTTTTTTAAGAAAGATACGATGCAAAAGTGGCTAATAATCAATTTTTACGTGCATGTAAGTGATTACAATTGCTTATTATTACGTAAGTATATAGTTTCAGTTAAACATTATATTATACCTATATTATATTTTATAACAGTTTCCAGGCATTTCAGTGAACTACACTTTTAAACATGTCTGCTTTTACAGGCAAATTATTTATAACAACCACTACTATAGCCCTAAGCATTCAAAATACATTTTTAAAATCACTGACCTACTTCCAAACCTACCATAATACAAAATCAGCGTTGCACTAGACCTGAAGTAGATATTTTCATATTGAACAAAGTACACTTCACGGTAAGAAGCACAGTTCAAGCTATGACTGGTAACAAAGCCTATAATGTAACGTGAAATTTTCTCAACCAAAAAGAGCATTCGCTAGAACAATAACTGGGTGCGCGCAGCGTAAACAGTGTCTGCGTCTGACAAACTTATTACTTGCAATCTTATTAGTCACTTAAAGAGCGGTTCTAGACTTTTCTATAAGCTTTCAAGAAAAATATTAGACTGTAAAAGGATGATGAAGTTAATATAATATTAGATGGAATCCATATATTCCAAGTTTATGTCAACTTTCTTTTATCCTCAGCTCATTTTGGTTCGAAACTCCTTAAAATAAGTTAAGAGTAAATATAGGTACTGATGTGCCATCAAAAAATAAACGAAGAAAAAGAACAAATTTAAATGCAAATAATTGAAAAATATTTTATAAACGGGTGCACGATGAAAACGATTATATCCGATATGAAAACGATAAATCAGACATAAGAAAATATGCCAATATCGTAGAGTTATAACATCTTCTGTTCTAATATTGATAAATCTATTAGTTTTAAATAAAAAACTTAACTTAAGAAATACCATTCGAATACTTAACATACACAGAAATTTACAAAGAAACTTCTTGAAAGAGACAACTATCTAAAGAACACAGCAATTCAAATATGAATTTCAGAAACAGCTAGTGCCCTAAAGTTGAATCTTGCTAAAAACATAAATACAGAAAAGTACCACGATAGCCATGTTGAGAATTATTTTAGTAACCCGTCCGTGTTGTTAAGGATTGCAAGAAGGTTTCGTGTTATGAATAAATTAAGAAAGTTTAGCTTGCTGAGGGTACATCGCGAATGTTGGATGTTGGCTTTAACTTTGTCAACCGATACCGTTACAATAAAGGACTGGAACATTCTAATCTGAAACACAATTCGGAATATTTTAGGTGAAATTTGGAATTAAACAAAATTAACCGTGGAAAGTTTTCAGAACGGTTCAATATTTCGTTTCTGTTACTTTATTTATGCCCAAATGGCGCTGAGGGACATAACATTTACTATGGTGTATACCGTCGCTAGAATGATGGATGCACAACGGAGATAAAAAATAGAGAAGTAAAAGCACAAAAGTTGAAACACGAAAACATAGACCGAATAATAAGTTACTTTCTAATAAAAAAGTGAAATGCTATAAAAATAACATAGTTCGTGCGATTTCTATCACCATTATACAAGAAAATTCAATTCTCATAGTTTCCCAAATAAAATATCAAAGTTCTGAACCACTAGCTTAACAATTCTCTGAAACGAATAGTCTCATTATGCCTATATTTCTTCACACAGTCATGTAACCAACCGCAAAATGAGTCGCAATGTATGACACCCGTTCATATTACGAGCGAAACCGAATGTAAAGCGAATGTAATATTATCGCAACAAAACCTCAAACTTGCTGGCTCTCCGCCTAACCACGCGATTCTCTCTGTATTCTCCCCATTGCGAAAGCACGATAATCATTATTCGAAATACATCGCTCTTCGTGTAGGAATATTAGAGAGTGTTAATACGAAGTTAGGTAGGTGGCAAGCAATGGACATCGTATTGTGTTTACGCTCTGTTTAACGATGTAGTGATGTTAGAGTATTTCTTGCTATTGTCGTAAATTGTAAGCGCTTCCTAAATTTGAATGTGTGAGATACCGCAGTTTTATTCATTATTGTTTTTAATTCTTTTCTTGTAACGGAGACAAATGTGACGCTTAATTTATTAAGTTTTTACGGTATGTCGTGGTAAGTTTTTTCAATAATATCCAACTCCAACTAATAGAAGATAATGATTGTTGTTCGTTTGATAAACCTAACTTAGTGTTTCAGATAGCTTCTCATCATCAGTCTTAACATACAACTTTTCCTGAAAAATTATCAGTCAGTGTTTAATATCGAAATTATTAAAAGGCTACTAGGTAACTAGAGTAAAACGCGATTGACAATCCAATAAAATATTTATTATCAAATCATACTTAAATAGATTTTTTAATTCTTTCGTCTCACAATAGACCGGGAGATACTGACACAAAATTTCGAGTCATTTGTAACAGGATGGCGGTTCTACAGGGGTCTTAGTACGCAATGACAAAAAGAAAAACGATGGCGTGAGCGCTGGTACCGGCGGCTTAGTCGCGTGGGCGTTAGTCGAACTCGTCGGAAAATAGCGAAAGTCAAACGATTTGTAACAGTATGGCACTTATTTTTCCTGTAAGTTTGAGGATCAACAAATATAAATACAAAATTTCAAAGATCTATGTGTTGGAAATCTTCACTTATATAAATTAATAATAAATTAAGTTTTCAAGTATGACAGCACTTTTTCCCCCTACTAGAAGTATGGCAAATATAATAATGGTTACATTTTATCAAATACTCTCCAAAAATCCAAATGCAATACTGGTACAAAAAGTTTGGCGAAATAAAAATTTTTTGCAGATTTTCGGCGGTATGGCGACCATTTGGAATCGTCCGAAAAGTATGGCATGGCGATTTTCGTAAATGGCTGCACGACGATAGTTACCTGTGCAAAAGTTAGCATGGTACAAATGGTTGAATGATTGTTTTATTTAAATCAACACATTCGCGTCGGTATGGCGGGCTGTAAGTCACACCGGAAAAGTATGGCATGACACTACCGCCTACTACTTTTTTATGGGCTATCGGTAAATTCTAAAATTTTTGTGTTACAAATCGTTTGACTTTCGCTATTTTTCCGACGAGTTCGACAAACGCCCACGCGACTAAGCCACCGGTACCAGCGTTCACACCATCATTTTTCTTTTTGTCATTGCGTACTAAGACCCCTGTAGAACCGCCATCCTTGTTACAAATGACTCGAAATTTTGTGTCAGTATCTCCCGGTCTACAAACTTAATCATATTTTTTTTCGATATACAATTTTAACCAGATATCCCCTTCAAAGATGACTAGCAGTTCTGGCTTTCTATTTCCACAGGAACTAGTTAAAAAGCATTAAAATGCACAGACGTGCGACTGAAACGTCTTATAGCCCCTCGTCTCAACGAGTCGTAATCATCGCAACCAACCCTGGGGTGTGGAGAGACACTCCTTGATTTCATTAGGGCGGTGCAGACGAGCGACTTTGCGATTAAGTATAGATTAATTCGTTATTAGAAAATATAGAGTAATGCAAATTATCTTACTGAAATACTATGTATGGCTCCAGTATTATAAGAAAAAAAAGTATAATTCATAACTCTAAAAATAACCTTAAAACAAATATTAACTTTACTTCTGTATATTACATGATATAACAATAATTAATAAGAACCTATATAATGCAGTGTTCTTTAAATTTATACACCATAGTTGACCATGTAAACAATATAATATTACAAAAAGTAAATAAAATAAATTTGGCAGTCGCTTGCGTATAATCACCCTAAAAGAAATAGAGTATAGGGGAAACAGTTTTTATCGCAGTAATTTGTAGTGTCTAGTGGCTATATAATCTACGCCGTTTAAATATATTACATATACAGTGTAAAACACGGTTAAAAGTAGACTCTAAAGTTAAATGGGTTAAGCTTTAAATTTGAATGTGATTAATGTGTCTAGAGTTTATATACCACTTAGTATGTAGTAATCGAATTAGCTACCCAATTCATTATGACCCAAGAATGAATAATAGACATTTATGATACAATTTTTCAATTTATTTCTTAGAATTTAATAATTTTTGTAAGATTTAGCACATTTTCTTTCAAAAATTAAAAGTTTACGTCACATAGACAAAACAATAACAATTCTGTACTATTTTTTTTATAATAGATGCGAAAGAGTGTTTGTGTTTCTTTCTTTTGTAACGGAATGATTTCATGATATGATGTTTGTGTCTAGGATAGAGGCATAGGCTATTTTTCCCGAGTTTGTATCTGATTACTACGGGAATTTCCTTTAAACTTGAGACGAGGCCGTAGGCTACTAACAAAATTGCCAAAAAACCCACCATCCTTCAATCTCGAATGATAAATGCACATATCGCAAGATGCTATTCATTTGAACGATTCATACTACGGGTAATCCGCACCCAGATTGCACTGCCTGTGTCTGTTGAGTGTCAATTTAGTGGTGCCTATGTGGGATGAATTACGTGCCAAATTCTACCCGGTAAAGCCTTGCGACGTGCTTCGTAAATAATTGAGCGGGATTTCATTATGCAACGATCTTCTGGAATCTGTGCATTGAAAAATCGAGTGTATGGACGGACATTTTTGTTATGTTAGAATGGTCTGGTGGGTATCAGCGTGACGTTTTAGCTCGCCTTAGATTTAATTAGTATGAAATCAATAGAGACAAGATAGAGATAAGTGATCATTTATATCAAAGTTCCTTTAGGGTTTAAAATATACCTACATGAAAATGATGGCACAATTAATGAATTTTATCTCTATTTTAATGATTTTTTTTTCGGATGACCAGATTTTGCGAACTATAACTACCGAATACTAATATTATTTTTCATTTTTTAAAACGATTTTTGTAACTACGATTGTATTGGATAAATTTTAGAAGACGGTTATTTATAAGAACCTATGGAGTTATAATTGTACCTAAAAGCTAACTTCGGATCACTGTGGCCAGAAAGTAGTTTTTGAATGGGATTGCATACCTATATTTAAAAGAATTAATGTTAGGCCTATAACTAGGAAAGGCATTCATACATTCAGAAATAATATTGATAATAAACTGCCTGACCTGAATGATCAATCCTTTCATAAAAATCCTTGTGAAATGTTTACAAATCTTTTTAAGTTTATTCATAGTGAATATGAAAAAATATTTAAAATTAAATCTTTAACTATTACCAAGGATTTACCATTCAGCCAGTGGGCAACTCCTAGTATACACAGATGCAGGAACGTTCTTTACGAGTTATATGGTATGAAACAATATAACAAAGACTTGGCATTTCTTAGTTATGTTAGAAATTATTCAAAAACATTTAAAAAAGTTTGTCTCACTGCCAAGAGTTTGTATGTCAGAGATAAAATACGCAACTCTGACAATAAAGTTAAAACGGTTTGGACAATTATTAATGGTGAATTGGGCAA
Organism: Colias eurytheme; assembly: GCF_061535395.1. Classification (NCBI taxonomy): domain Eukaryota; kingdom Metazoa; phylum Arthropoda; class Insecta; order Lepidoptera; family Pieridae; genus Colias; species Colias eurytheme. The sequence goes on along the minus strand of NC_142997.1, from coordinate 788,985 downwards.
AAGCCAATCGAATGATAGTACCATAAAACTTGTCAATTCTGGTAGGGTCATTGACAAAAGTGCTGATGTTGCGCTTGCTTTTGAAGATTTCTTTAGTAATATCCCTGCTAGTATAACTAAGAATTTAAATTCGTCTTCAGCGCTTGCAGAGTCTTTATTGAGGGATCATGTTGCTGAGTGTAACAAATTATTTGAATTGCGACACGTGACTGCTGATGAAATTGTTAAAACTTTTAAAACATTAAATTTAAAAAAAACATGTGATCTCTGGGGTATGTCTGTAAATTTAGTAAATAATATCATAGAAAACATTGCCAATCAACTGGCGTTTATATTTAATCAGTGTTGCGACTGTGGTATATTCCCTGATTTACTAAAGTTTAGCAAAGTTATTCCTTTATTTAAAAGTGGTGACCAAGAAGACAGTAATAACTATAGGCCAATTTCCATATTACCAACTTTGAGCAAAGTCTTCGAGAAACTAATTTTAAACCAATTAAGTAGTCATTTTGCATCAAATGGTTTACTGCACGCCAAACAGTATGGTTTCACAAAGGGGCGCTCTACCACTGATGCCGGAGTAGCTCTTTTGTCACATATATACAAAGCATGGGAAAATTCAAAGAATGCTTTGGGGATATTCTGTGACCTTTCTAAGGCTTTTGACTGTGTAGAACATTCCACTCTATTACGGAAACTAAATTTTTATGGTATCAAAGGTTTAGCTCAGGATCTCATAGCTTCATATCTTCAGAACAGGGTACAAACCGTTGTCGTTAATGGAGAGAAATCTCGCGGTGCGCCGATTAACATAGGTGTTCCGCAGGGATCTATCTTAGGACCGTTTTTGTTCTTAGTGTATATTAATGACCTACCTTATTATTTGGAGGATATGTGTGAAATAGTACTGTTTGCAGATGACACCTCATTAATATTTAATGTGGATAGACATGACACAAATGTTGACGAAGTAAACTCTGCTCTTTTACGCATATCCAATTGGTTTAATACTAATAATTTACTATTAAATACAAAAAAAACAAATTGTGTAGAATTTATCCTCCCAAATGTAAAAAAGGTGAAAAGGAATATTATTTTAAACGGGGAGGTATTAAACCCTGTGGAATCGACTGTTTTTCTTGGTTTGACATTAGATGAGAAGCTTCAATGGGGGACCCATGTTACCACCACCGCTGCTAAGCTCAGCTCAGCTGCATATGCAGTTAGAAGAATAAGGCATCTCACCGATGAAGAAACGGCTAGATTGGTTTACTTTAGCTACTTTCACAGCATAATGTCCTATGGAATTCTGCTATGGGGCAGGGCTGCAGATATAGAAACTATATTTATATTACAGAAAAGAGCCATACGCTCTATATATAATTTGCGTGCTCGAGACTCACTAAGAGATCTCTTTAAGAATACTGGTATCCTTACTGTACCGTCGCAGTATATATTTAATAATATTTTATATGTACACAATAACGCTTACTTACACACAAAAGTCGGAGATAGACATTGTTATGACACAAGAAACAGAAATAAAATTGAAATGCCATTTTTCCGGCTAGCTAAAGTTAAAAATTCATTTATGGGTCAAGGTATACGCTTTTACAACAGAATTCCTCATAATATTAAAGAGTTTAGTAGTTCTAAATTTAAAACTTATATAAAAAATGTACTAGTTCAGAGAGCCTATTACAGTATTAAGGAATATATGGACGATAAAAACCCATGGAGGGTTATCGCGTAAAAAACACAGGACAGTTCTTTGGCATATTATGTTAATATAATTATTATGATGTTACATATGTAATTTGTAAAATTGTAAAACTGATATGATTAAAAAGAGCAACTATGGAGTTTCTTGCCGATTCTTCTCCGTAGATACTGCTTTCCGAATCGGTGGTAAATGTTAAAAATATGTACCTAATGACGTTTCAAAAGTGCTTCTAGAAGAAGTCTAATTGAATAAATAAATGTTTGAGTTTGAGTTTGAGTTTGTATCTCAATATTCTAAATTATAACAATAATTATTCTATTGTCGTTATCTTTACCACAAACTATTTATCAATTAATGTATTCTAGCGCCATTCAATATAAACTTAACTTAAACACAATCAATAAATTCTTTCCAACGTTCAATTGGAACCGTAACAAACTTTACTATGCCAATAATTTAACCGAACTAAGCCCAAGGTCACATGAAGCGTTCCCCCAGATAAGGGTCTGTACATACCGTAAATTTCGAAGCATTGTTTTAATTGTAGCCCAAGATTTATAGACTTGCAAACGATAACAATTAGTGTTGTTCAATTGATTCTGAATGCTTGTTATGTTCTAAAGCTTTTAGGAATTCTGTTGTATTGGTATTGGTTCGAAGAAATTCTGGTTATTCATTATTGTAGACTCTAGTTAAGTGTTTCGGTTTAAGTGGATGAAGATGCAAATATATATTGTTTTAGTTGAGGAAAATATTATGCAATATTTATTTTACTAGCTACGTTTCGTGGTTTCACTCGCATAGCTCCGCTCCTGTTGGTCTTAGCGTAATAATTACGCTAAGACCTTAAAATTATTATAATATAGCCTATTGCCTTCCTCGATAAATGGACTACACGACTCGACAAAAAAATTTTCATTCTTTGTCCTAAAGTTTATACTATTATTTTCCAGTTAGTTATGCACAAAAACGAAAAGAAAATACCTTTTTTCGGTATAAAGTTTGCTTTTGTGATTGTTATAATAATAATACTCATTTTTCAATTTTTTCATAAATTTTAATTGATTTTAATATTTTTAAAAAGACCACGCGGTGAGAGTGGAGTGTTAACGTTTACAATGTGCCGCTAGATGGCACCCGAGTGATAAACAACCATCAGGTGTTATTTACAAGCCCAGAATAACTTAAAATGTCGTCACGAAAGTGTAAATACGATGCTGATGCATTTTGTTTTATATGTGGTCAATTTATTAAAGTTCGAGACGTGAAATATGAACTAAAGACATCTCACGTTCTCTGTGAAGCCTATGAAGCATATTTTGACTGTCCTGTACGGAATCAAGATAAGCCATGGGCTCCACATGTTGCTTGTAGTTATTGTAAAAGGTGTTTGGAAGGTAAGGCAAATTACAAATTACTAATTTTAAGGCCATGGGCTGCAGGATGTCATTAAAAGTACATATGCTGCATGCTCATTTGGATAAATTTAAAAACAATATGGGATGGGAGCCTATTCCGAAGAGCAAGGAGAACGTTTCCATCAGGACATCATGAATTTTGAACAACGCTATCAAGGCCAATACAATGAAAACATGATGGGCGACTATATTTGGGGTTTATTGAGAGAAAGTAGCTATGAACATAAAAGAAAAATTAAAAGTGTGCACTTTTAAGTTATTTCCCACTTTTCTGTAAGCTAATTTGATAGTAAAACTTAATAAAAATAATAAACATTTTTATTTCAATAGTTTTATTTTCAATCAAAAATTAAAATCCGAGATTTTTAAAAATTTCGTTCAATCAGTCTTCTAAGCACAAAAGCAAAGTTTTTCATGCCATATATTTTTTTTCCGTCTAATTACGACCTAAACTACCAAATTTAATGCTTTGCAATCAAAGTCAAATTTCATGGTGACCCGTTGCTATCTAACACCGAAATAATTTTTCAAATCGGACCAGTAGTTCCTGACATTAGCGCGTTTAAACAAACAAAAAAACTCTTCAGCTTTATAACATTAGTATAGAATAATAAAGTATTATTATTATTGTTTTATAGTAATAAAGCGTGTTTATTTGAATGCATCTCATGAACTATGGGACCTATTACAAAATTTCTTACACCCGTCGATCTGTGCGTAATCCTTGTATATATTATCTCTGTATGTAATCGCTAGTAAAACATATTTTGGAAATAATAAGTTATATAACTCACTTTGACCTTTAAAGAAGAACGTTAAATGTCTTACCCTATTGTTACTTATTGCCAGATAATTATATATCCGTAGATATCAATTGTTTTTCAATTATTAATTTACCTGAATTACGATTTCATTTGAAAATGTTTTACCCTGTAATATTATAACACCATCGAATTATAATCAATCGATTCGGATGTTGTACGAAACAAAATATATTACAAACCCGTACCTAACTATTTATTTCGCTTACTATATTCCCACACGTGGATTTGCTCGCGTTGTCTAAAACTTAACAATATATTAAACAACTACTTACCTCTTGAACTATCTATAAAAAAACACATCAAAATACATGTGTAGTTTTAAGATCTAAAAAAAACATAGAGACAGCGGGAAATGACTTTGTTGTATATTATATAGCGATGTAATGTTTATAAAATACATAATATATTTAATATATTAAATTCTACTTATTATTTATAAATTAACTAGCGGTCCGCCCCGGCTTCGCTCGTGGTACATATTTACGTTTTCTCTCCTTAAGAACCATCCTCGTACTTCAAGGAATATATCTAATAAAAAAAGAATTATCGAAATCGGTTCACCCGCTATAATAGGGATTCATTTTTATACATAGAGATAAAATTTTATATTAATTTTCACGGAAAATGTGCAATAGGGTCTTCTAGAGGTTCCGTTCGTAGTAAGGCCGTAATCTCACCAATTAAGTTTCATATAATAGAAGGTGACCTCTCTTCGAAACGAAGGTAATTGCTTGAGATTGCTTCTCAAAGAGCAAATTAAAAGTAAATTTCACTGAAATTTGCGACTTTTAACTAGAACATTTTTATTTATATTTCATTGTACGATGTAAACCAATACACTGATTTTAACAAAACTTGCAGTGATGACAAAGTTAAAGTACATATAATGCTATGAAGAAACTATTTCTTTTCTAGAAGAAAACAAACCTCCCCTTTGAAGTCAATTAAAATGACGTCACATTCATATTTAAGTAGTTAACCGTGACGTCATAGTAATTTCTAAACTCATTTATCAAGAATTCAATGACGAATTTAAATACATACAATTTGATGCATTTTGGAAGTTTCCCAAACCGTGGGAGCTTGTATGACAAATGTCACCATACTATCAAGTATTTATTCATCAAAAAGGTTTTATGTAACTGTAATAGCCCTGACTTTTAAATGGCAAAGCGATTGGAGGTACCAATTGTTATGTTTGTATCATTGTTGTTTTGATATTAGCGTTTATTTTGATTATTATTGCGTGTGGGATAGATATACGGTTTTATTAAATTATTTTTCCTTATGAGAATAACGGGTACATAAGCCATTTTATTTATAAGCAATAAAGACGAAAGAATGAGACGCTGAAGCAAGGTATTGTGGTAATCCACAATCAAATAGTGGAACAATAGGCATATTTAACATATATATCAGAGATGCCATAATAATCAATTGTTTAAGAGACTAAAAAAATCCTATGTATTTTAAAAATGTTTGCAAGAATTACTCTTACACGCAAAAACATCAAATCAGATCAGTAATCAATTTGATAGATATAGACAATAATCTACATAAACACATAGTATACTTTTATCCAGATACCAAGCGATACAGTATAGAATATTAGTCAGTAACCGCAGTTCCAATCAAATCTGCGGTTTGGATGCAATATTATTTATCTTCCATATAATTAACGACACATTCAGCTTGTGCATTATATATGAACCTCTTACGGTGATGTTAAGTACTGTGTCCTTCAGTTTGGTTAAATTTATGGGGCTATTTATAGATACTGGGAGCAACAAAATCCGATGAATATCGATTTCTACATAAAAATAAGAGGGCGTTGTCTCTACATACCGAATTAAATATAAAGAACATTGCTAGCTAGTATTAATTAGAGAAATCAATTATTCAACTTTTAAAAATTACATATTAGCTTGCTGACTTAACACGAAATCTAACAAATTATAACTTTTTTTCCAATAACTTTTGTAACATAAAGTTCTACTAATCATACCAGCTTTATAAATGACCATTGTCATTAAATATCATTACCAAATCACTTTCCCTCAAAGAAACATTTCGAAAACATTAACATCTCAACCCTTTAAATACAAAACGAAGCGCTGAAAGGCAAGTTTCTAGTCCAGCGAGCAGTTTCCGCAGTATTTCAAGTCAGACAGATAAATAATTACAATACGCAAAGCCTACGCAGTAATTCAAACGCCCTTCTGGAATTTTCTATGGCCGAGAGCTGAAGAACGATTTACGATTTATGATTATTGTATCGCTGTTTGTTTTGAAGATTGTTATTTGTTGATCAAATTTATAGAGTGGGGTGTATATTTAGTATGAAATAGAGTTATAGAAAATGGTTTTATAACAATATGGCATAGTAGAAAAACATTGTTACAACGAAGTTGAAAGTTTATTATCATTGTAATGGTCGAAGGTCGAAAAGGTGTTTTAATTAAATAAAAACAATAAAGTGACCAATCATTTTTATTGGTGACATATTCAGGAAAGACAAAAATATCTATTGTTTTATTACACGTATTGCAATCAAACAGTTATTTTTATTTAATACTTTTTAGTGTATTTTTCAACACGAATCAAACGAGCCCAAACTCGATAAAGTTGAGTCAATATATTACTGAGTTCCTATGGCCACCTTCCGATTCCATCATCAAATCAGCTTCATGTCATGATAATGTTTCATCGCTATCAAATTTACATACGTATACAAAATTTCAGCTCAATCGGTTACCGGGAAGTGAATCAAAGTTACTTGGTACATATCAACCTTAGTCATCGAGTACAGACAAAAATGCTCATAAAATAAAAACTACTGGGCCTATCCGAACAAAAAAAAATTATGAGACCAATTCGACACCATCCCGCATCGAACAAAAAAAGAATCACGTAAATCGGTTCAGAAACCTCGGAGTAATCGGTGTACATACATAAAAAAAAATATATAGGTACCGGCCGAATTGATGACCGCATAAAATCGCATGGAGAGCTTAATTTTCACAAAAAGCTTTTATCGCACGGAAAGCTTAATTTTCACAAAAAGCTCTAATCGCACAGAGAGCCTAATTTTCGCAAAAAGCTCTAATCGCACGGAAAACTTAATATTCACAAAAAGCTCTAATCACACGGAGAGCTTAATTTTCACAAAAAAGCTCTAATCGCATGGAGAGCTTAATTTTCATAAAAAGCTCTAATCGCACGGAAAGCTTTATATTCACAAAAAGCTCTATTCGCACGGAAAACTTAATTTTCACAAAAAAGCTCTAATCGCATGGAGAGCTTAATTTTCACAAAAAGCTCTAATCACACGGAAAGCTTAATTTTCACAAGAAGCTCTAATCACACAGAGAGCTTAATTTTCACAAGAAGCTCTAATCACACGAAGAGCTTAATTTTCATAAAAAGCTCTAATCGCACGGAAAGCTTAATATTCAATAAAAACTAATCGCATGGAGAGCTTAATTTTCATTAAAGGCTCTAATCGCACGGAGCTTAATTTTCACAAAAAGCTCTAATCGCACGGAGAGCTTAATTTTCATAAAAAGCTATAATCGCATGGAGAGCTTAATTTTGACAAAAAGCTCATATCGCACGGAAAGCTTAATTTTTACAAAAAGCTCTAATCGCACGGAGAGCTTAATTTTCCCAAAAAGCTCTAATCGCATGGAGAGCTTAATTTTCACAAAAAGCTCTAATCGCACGGAGAGCTTAATTTTCACAAAAAAACTCATCGCACGGAGAGCTTAATTTTCACAAAAAGCTCTCATCGCACGGAGAGCTTAATTTTCACAAAAAACTAATCGCACGGAAAGCTTAATTTTCATAAAAAGCTCTAATCGCACGGAGAGCTTAATTTTCACAAAAAGCTCTAAACGCATGGAGAGCCTAATTTTCACAAAAGCTCTAATCGCATGGAGAGCTTAATTTTCACAAAAAGTTCTAATCGCATGGAGAGCTTAATTTTCACAAAAAGCTCTAATCGCACGGAAAGCTTAATTTTCACAAAAAAGCTCTATTTGCACGGAAATCTAAATTTTCACAAAAAAGCTCTAATCGCACGGAGAGCTTAATTTTCACAAAAAACTAATCGCACGGAGAGCTTAATTTTCACAAAAAGCTCTATTCGCATGGAGAGCTTAATTTTCACAAAAAGCTCTAATCGCACGGGGAGCTTAATTTCCACAAAAAGCTCTTATCACACGGAGAGCTTAATTTTCACAAAAAAGCTCTAATCGCATGGAGAGCTTAATTTTCATAAAAAGCTCACATCGCACGGAAAGCTTTATATTCACAAAAAGCTCTATTCGCACGGAAAGCTTAATTTTCACAAAAAAGCTCTAATCGCATGGAGAGCTTAATTTTCACAAAAAGCTCTAATCACACGGAAAGCTTAATTTTTACAAGAAGCTCTAATCACACAGAGAGCTTAATTTTCACAAGAAGCTCTAATCACACGGAGAGCTTAATTTTCATAAAAAGCTCTAATCGCACGGAAAGCTTAATATTCACTAAAAACTAATCGCATGGAGAGCTTAATTTTCATTAAAGGCTCTAATCGCACGGAGCTTAATTTTCACAAAAAGCTCTAATCGCACGGAGAGCTTAATTTTCACAAAAAGCTCTTATCACATGGAGAGCTTAATTTTGACAAAAAGCTTATATCGCACGGAAAGCTTAATTTTCACAAGAAAATTAGCTTTTTGTAAAGCTCTAATCGCACGGAGAGCTTAATTTTCACAAAAAGCTCTAATCGCACGGAGAGCTTAATTTTCACAAAAAGCTCTAATCGCATGGAGAGCTTAATTTTCACAAAAAGCTCTAATCGCACGGAGAGTTTAATTTTCACAAAAAGCTCTATTCGCACGGAAAGCTAAATTTTCACAAAAAAGCTCTAATCGCACGGAGAGCTTAATTTTCACAAAAAACTAATCGCACGGTGAGCTTAATTTTCACAAAAAGCTCTAATCGCATGGAGAGCTTAATTTTCACAAAAAGCTCTAATCGCACGGGGAGCTTAATTTTCACAAAAAGCTCTATTCGCACGGAAAGCTTAATTTTCACAAAAAGCTCTAATCGCACGGAGAGCTTAATTTTCACAAAAATCTCTAATCGCACGCAGAGCTTAATTTTCATTAAAGGCTCTTATCGCACGGAGAGCTTAATTTTCACAAGAACCTCTAATTCAATCACGCCTTAACTACTGAACCAATTTGCATGAAATTTGGTGTAGAGATATTTTGATACCCGAGAAAGGACATAGGCCACTTTTTATTGCGAAATATGTACCACGGGCGAAGCCGGGGCGGACCGCTCGTTTTACATAATTTGTACTTGTAGCCTCTTCTACAAACTCCGTTTACTTCGAAAATTTTTAATACTATTAAAACAAAGGAGAAACTATCGCCATCTCCTGCACTAGATATTTGAAAACAATAAAACGGTTGGTCGCCCTTAATCCGTTTCGGTTGTCTCAAGTATTTCGCTGTTTTTGGTTGATCAGCCTGATGCGTATTACAATCTAATTGCTGTCACTTGGTTTTAGCATTGGATTTTATTCTCATTGAAAACGCCTTGATGTTTTAGTGATTGTGCGATTTATTAATAGATTTCGTTGAAATGTAGATTTTATTAGATTTGCTTATGGGAGCAAACTTGTATACTTGTATTATAATATTGTCCGTAATTGGTATATGACTCTATTCACTTCAAATTACATTGGTAATATCACATAATAAAAGTACATCGACGTGCAAAAAAATAACACAAATTAGAATGTATGATTAGGTATGTTAAAAAGTATTATAATAGGCATGACGACAGTATCCATAAATGATCGTATTAGTGTTTTTAAGGGAAAATGCATAATAGATAAATTACATATAGTGACTTAGAAATCTTAAAAACATTAAGATTAATGAGATTATCAATAAAATAAAACGTTGAAATTCTGCAGTCGGCCATTTTGACTGAAACACGCGTGACGTCACGTCTACGTAAACAACTCACAACAACTTCGCGGCAGGTGTATTTTGTTGTTATGAATATGCTGAGAATACGCATTTTTATTTATTTTCTATTTTTTCACGTATGCTTTATCGACTCAGAACAGAAATATAATTGCGAATTCACGAAAACATGGTTCGGGGTTCTCCGCGCCAACTTTATACAATCATTTCTTATTATTTTCTCGCTTAAAATAATTACTAACACATTTTTGAGCATTATTTTTATGTGGATTCACACTGCAATACTGCACACCGCTTATAAACTTTGAAATTCGTTTCTATAACACATATTAAATAAATATTTTTTTTTATTTTCTTCGCAATGCGTACAAATAATTACGTATTTGCCAAAATGTGACGTCACGCCTATGCCATGACACCTGCGAGCTGTTTTGGCACAGTTAATAAATATTTTTTGGAAAATGGCTTTTATCTTCGTTAAATTTAAGTATATTACCGAAATATAGGGTTTTTCTTGTACAGTAAACGTATACACACATTATGGAAGAGGATTTCAAAATCTTTCGTCATGCCTATTATTGTTCTCCAAGAGCAGATAGCTGATGGTTCATAATTAATTTGTATTATTTCATTAGCCGACTCAAGACTATTAGCCGTATACTTATACGATAGGTACTAACTACTAAGTAAGAAGTAGCGATCATTTTGCTTGTTTACCTTTTACCGTGGTTGCCTGGAAGAGATCACTATTAAGTGATAAGTCCGCCAAAATAGTTGTACTCTGTTCTATCTATAAGTAGTTCTAAGGTTACCTATCTGTACGACTATTAAAGAGTTAAATAAATAAATAAATAAAATAAGACCTTTATAAAAAAATCTGTTCACTTGGACATCTAAATACCGAAATATCTGAGCATTAAGATTCCAAATGAAATTATGATTTTACTAAATACACCCGGCTATTTAGCATTCCGTTCGCAAGACGGTCCATGGAAGCTATAACTGGGAACATGGTCCCCATTATATTTCCAATACGATGTGATTTGCATAATTTAATCCCCTTCAAAGGACCGATTCGAATTGACAGATGTATCTTCTCGTCCAATAATTATGATAATTTCAACTCGTTTGTTATATTGTTGGGTAATGTTGTTAAAGGGTTGGAATAATTAGGGGATATAATTGGTTTAAGTACCATTTTGATAGCATCTTTGTTTGTTGCTTTTCGTTTCTGTAAATCTTACTACAGGTAAATAAGTTGAGTTAACTATGGAAATTTAAGTATAAATAAATATTTAGTTTGTTTTATATCTGTGCGTAATAACAGCTTTCGCTAGTTTACAAAAAACATACATTACCTTTGTAAGAAAAATAAATCATTCGTTAAAAACATTATCTATTATTTATTATATTTAGTTCTTAATAAACAAACATACCGCAAAATAATTGAGCTATGCCATTAGACGCTGGTTTTACTGGTCTGTTAGATAAAATATGACTTTTATATGAATATTTAGGGTCCTACGCAAATGTTTAATATCTTCCACAGAATTATTCTCTAGTTTTAATAAAATGGGATTGAATGAAACCAGGATTACGGTCTTCGCCATTTTCACGAGACAAAGCAGACTAGCCATTGTGTTGAATTTTCGACTCATTTCGTCAAAAATAAATTAAATGAGATGGGTGATTGTGTTTAGGCTCTCTCTTAGCCGTCACGTCAGTGATTTTTTATGACACTGATGACAATTATTAAATTTAATAGGTTGAATTTTTCTTACCAAAATCGCGCCTTACTCCATGACGTGACGGTATCGCCATGATGCGACCTAGAAATTTTACTCTCAACGCGCCTAAAGAAGTTTCACTTCAACAATGGTTATAATTCAAAGTAGGAGTAAATATTAATTATTTAAATATAACTAAATTACACGTGAGTCATAAGATACAGATAGATGGATACACATTACGCCTGCTAGAAAATTTCTACGCATATAAAAAGAACAACCAAGTCAAACCATTTACATTAAAAACCTACAATTTTAACTGACTCCACCAGAACGGTCTATTCTGACTAAATTATAAGGTTCTGCTTAAAATAATATTTACAATCGTGATTACAATTCTGATGTTTAATTAATGGACTGAATTGATTCCCAGATTGATTAAATTTTGCGTTTTAATGACCACCAAACGTTACAATTAAGAATTTAGAATTACTCCGAGATATTTGTATTATATTATTGTATTGTTAAGGGGAATTGACTTATAGTTACGAAGGAACTTGGAACAATGTGATTATGAATCTGACTACATTAAAATTCAATTAGATAGGTTTCATTACACACTATAATAGTCCCTGCCAAGTAAAGCATTAGGTTAGATATTAATCTAAAGTAATAGAATTATACTAACCCCTTATAGTTTACAATTTACATGGCTTTAGGAATAACTATTTTATGCATTTGAGACTGAATGAATACTTTTAATTTAAAAATACCGAATCAGTACTCCCGAATTGAAGGCAAGCACAGACGCAAGCAAGTTTGGTATGGTACCAATAAATAATTATGTTTTATTTTAATGGATAACAGGTAGAATTTAAGAAAAACATTGAATTTGAACCACTAAATGAAAAAGACAGTGTCGATGACAGAAAGGGAATTTCACTGGCAAGAGAGCGAACCATCGATTTCTCTATAAGAGAATTTCAAAAGGAAGAGAACGAAGTATCAATTACACTATAAGGGAATTTCGCTGACAACAAAGTATCGATTACCAAATACCAAAGACACCCAGTTTACGTCAATTATTTACGACGACTCTGCTAAAAAAGTCGAGTATTAAGTCATCATCCATCATTATGTACGCTGAGTCGCCATTTCAAGCTCGTCACACGTCAGGATTGATGTGTTATTACCGAAAAAACGTAAAGTACCTACTCGAAAAAAGATAATTACGTATATTGGTACGCGACAGCTGACTAATGTTTTACGTGTTTAGTTCGGGATTAGTGCGCGATGACGTAATACTGCTTTTTGGGAAGGAAAATGAACTAGATCCTAAATACTGATGCTAGAAGAAGAATGATCAAATTATTGACTACGACTTTTTTAAAAAAGTTTTCTTGTTTGTAGAGTTTATAACAAATGTCACCAACGTTACGGTGTACATGTTCCCACAAATCAATATCCAAATACCCGCATTCTTATCCATACCAGTCTTTTTGCTCCCCTCATCAATCTGATCGTTTCTTTATCTTATAGATTTAGAAGTCGGCAATCAATTTGCATATGGCCAGACAAAAATTATCAAAATCGATTCAACATTTGGGAGCTACGATGCCATAGACAGACACACATATACACACACACGTCAAATTTATAATACCCCTCTTTTTCGTCGGGGGTTAAAAATATAGGTCAAAATAAGTTCTTAACATTTGTTGAAATTAAACACTCTTTATTGCACGAGCCTGGTAGGTGGCCTCCGAGACCCGGCTAACAGAGAAATGATTCTTATTTTTCACAATATAAATCGTAGAACTAATATTGAACGACATATTTCACCAGAAGCTTAAATATTTCTTGAAATCCTCGCGAGTTCCTTGAAAATTTATTTTATTTTGTATTACAGTTTGTCCATTTATTGTTTACGTATGCCTGATCCTGTTTAAGTACATAAATAATTTTCTACGTGAAAATATTTCTTTACTTAGGGCTACGGTAGTTTTTTTTACGTTCGACGGAATAAATTAGCCAATATTTTGCGAATCACTTAGTAAAACGCGTTTCATAACTGAGTATGAGTGAAATATTCATTTTACTTAGAACTTTGGCTTTCAATTCTGACTATTAATACATATTCAAAGACTTGCATAAAATTCCACTTACTCTGCATATTCATTCTTATCATTTATCGAATTGAAAAAGTGGAGGTATTCAATATTACTGTATTTAACATCTGTAAGGTACTTTGTCACTTTTTTAAGCTTAAAGAAGTGTAAAGAAAAACACTCTACAACTGAAGGCCTTATCAATTTTCTTTTTTATTACGTTGTGAAATCCCGTAAAATATTTTAAAAGTTGGCCACACAACTTGATTATGTTGACATGTGATGATATCAGCCATCCGATATCCCTATCCCCACATAATATTTTAAATGAAAAATAGCGTTGTTGGTCTGTTATGTTGTCACTCATAAACTATTGAATCGATTACCATGAAGTTTAAGTTTATATACACATGTAGACTAGACTTTGGTACAGAGTAAAATAGCAAATAGCAAATGAAGTGTAATGGATACACGAGGCTAGATTTTTAAGCTAGGATAGCAAGTTAGTAAAAGTAAGCTATCAAGCTAGTACTTCTATTGCGAGTAGATAAAACTGGCTTCATTTTTAGGCTAGAAATCTAGTAAGCTAGTTGACAGTCCAGGACAGTTTTTAATAGGATGGAGTTCTATTTTTAGGCTAGCAGCTATCCCCACCACTGATTTAACTTTTACACGGCATAAGGAATTGAACTACATAAAACTACGAGTAAAGTCGCGTACCAAAGCTAGTAACAATACCACAAACCACAGCCTCTAATTCAATTCCACAAAAAATCGAAGCATTAAGTCAGTTTATAAGATCATAAAGAACCTAAATTTTCCTTTGACCGGGTATATTAAACGTCCAGTTATTTATGACCGCCCCGTTGGCCAGAATTTCACCCTTTTGTGTTTAATTTATCTCCTCGACGCTATTTGCAACTCGTAAATTATTTAAGTTTGTACTTGTATTTTTAGGTCTTTTACTGCCACCGTTTGGACTGCGCATTGCTGTATTTCCTGGTTCTGCAGATGTTAATATGTGTGTCTGTTGCCCGGAAATTACTGAATTAATGTGTATGGAAATTTGAAGAATGCTTTGTCTGAATGATGAATTTAAAGAATTATGACGTGTGTTTATCTTTTTCGATTAAGTATAATTTTGAACAACCAAAAAAGGAGTAAAGAACATTATAGAAGGTACTACCTATTATTTAAAAGTATTAAAATGACGTACGAACCATTTCTTGAGTTCAAAATCTCAATGTATGAAAGAAATTTTCTTCTTTTCGATACTAAATAAATTTCCACTAGCATTTTTAAGAAAGGAATATACTCGATAATTCCTACGAAATCATTAGTAAAACGGTGAGATATCCTTGTAAAATTACTTCGAATCTGATATTTGAATATCTGAATAGAAATGTATCTTGAAATAAGATCGAGTGTAAATTCTCAGTTCATATTTCAATGTAATAAAATCCTTTGAAGCACGTACTGGTTCTAATTATTTCAAAATAATATGCTTATTGACCGCAACTTTAGTAGTGTAACAATTTTTTAACCCATTGAGCCCCAAGCGGCCCGATCGGTCCCAGACACAATAGATTTTCTATTGTGTCTGTGGTTCCGGGGCTTCAGTTATAAGGTTCGCAGTTCGATTCACAATGGAAAATAAATTAAAATGTCATACGTTACTTCTACAATTTTTTCATTTTATATTCTGTTATATAAAAATATTTTTAATTGATCTCACCTGCAAATTATATCAGACACAATCAAGTGACAGGGAAAAAAAGCAAAAATGTACGCTGTACGCCTGTACCCTATTATTTGATATTTTGTTATTACAAAAACTTGCCTTAAAAATTATTACACAGAATTTAGTACAGCCTTATATCATATATTATTATGTCTGTTAGCAAAATCGATCAGTGAAATATATTGCATCTGCCCCACACATACACACAAGACGCCACGCACACACACACACACATATTATATACGTGTGTGTGTATAATGTGTGCGAAATGAACCAAGATGTCAACATAATGCCATCCACACACGGGCAGCTTACAACTTTACTTAGCACGAACAAAATTCAATATTCAACACGACATTTCGGTGTTTACATCGCGTGATACTCTTTACTGCGTGGTCTAAGTGAATGGTGGAAGCGATTTACTCATTAAAATTACGATATAGGACGTGCTAGTGCTAGAGCCTAAAGGATTTCAAAACAAGAGAGCAACTAACGCAAAATAAATCTCTCTTTTAAATATTAGTAGCCTTTGATTCACCAGTAATCATTGATTTGAAGTCTATATTACCAATTTATTTTACGTACACATTAAATCGCTATAAAACAATACACATTATTTTATTATACACCTTTCGTGCGTATCTAATATTATTACCTACCTTACAAAACCATACAATACAGAAATACTTTTTAAATCTCGCTGCCGCTCATGACTTGCACCACACATTCTTCTTTTGTCGCGTCATCAATCATCTTCAAAGCCTTCCGCTGGTGTCGAATATTACTTACTTGTACTTAGCTGTTCCTACGAGATAACACAGTTTCGCTGTTCGCTTTTAATTTAATGATTATTATTAACGCGATAAGGATTGCCAAGTAAATGGATTGAAATTTATGGGCGGGTAAATGAGAGTGACTTGATAGTTTGCAAAAAGACTGCTATGAGAAGTGCGCGGAAGGCAATAGTTCATTTCACCACGAAATAACTGTTGCCTTCCGCTGCTGTTCCTTCCTACCAAGTAGCAAGGGGTATATCAGCTATACGTTTAGTAGGAAGCATGAAGACAGATTTTATATTTTTGTCAAATTACTGTATACTATAGATATAAATATTTAATAGTAATATCGTTAACGCAGCTCATTGTTAAAAAAGTGAAGTTCCATGTCCCCTTGTTAAGGGGCAGATGCATTATACATCTGTTTCACTGATCGATTTTCTTTAAGGACAAGTAGGTGATCAGCTTTCTGTGTCCTGCCAGACCGAGACATTTTTTTTTCTTCGTCTCCACCGGGAATCGAACCCAGGACCCCTCGGTGCTACGCTCACGCGTTAACCACTGTACCAAGGAGGCGGTCAGCTCATTGTTAAGTATATAAAAATTTCTACATTAAAATTATGATATTATATTGTAAAACGTTATTTTTAATTACTGTTAAATTCAATTGGTGTATCATGCATTTGCTCGTAAAATGGCAATAACTTTTGGAAATCATCGATATCCGGCCTTATATATTACATACATACAATGTCATATTTTTTAGCTGGAAAAGTAATTAAGATGAAAAATTCCGAATACGTATAATATGATTTTCATTACATTCCTTCTCAGAACAGTCGGATAATTCAACATGTGCGCATTTTATTTAAATCGTCATAAAAACCCTTTATTTAATAATATTTTTACACTTTCTTTTATTATAAAAAAGGGCCGATTTTTCAATGCTTGGATAAAACTTATCCGTACAATAAAGTATTACACGATAATATTAAAATGTCACGTAAACTATCAAATACGGGCAATTAGAATACGTTTTTAAAATGGTAGTTTTATACATTATTCGACGAATAAGTTTTAACCTAACCTAAGGAGTGTATATTTTAAGTCAGTGAACTTATAGCCTATTTTTATTGTTACCTTTTTAACCCCAGATGTCACTGGCTTGTTTTGCCCTTTGTCGGAATTCTTTGAAGGTCAGCTCGGAATATGGTTCAGTTTATTATTATTTATTCAAGTTTAAAAGTTATCTAATGACCCTCTTTCTATTTATATGTCTTACTAAACAATTGTGAAATAATAATAATAATGTAGGACTGTCGTTCCTATTTCTATTAATAAAAACATAGATTTGTTATAGCTAATAACAATAAGTAGGTAAATAATATTTTTGTAATGTGTATTCAAATATAAATTCGTTAACTAAACTTATAGAAGCTCTTTAGATATCACAACCACAGATAATTAATTCACTTCTTTGGAAAATAATAAGATTTGCTGCGTAAGCTAACCAATATTAACAAAAAATGCGTGTGTGCCGAGCACACGTGTTAGGAGTGAAACTTCTTTGACAAGATTCAAAGATACCAAAATCGTCCCTTACTCCATGACGTGACGGTATTACCATAACGGGATCTTGAAATTTTACTTTCAACGCGCCTAAAGAAGTTTCACTTCAAAAATACATTATAGGAAAAGAAGGAATATATTATATTTGATCTGAATATAGTTTACAGGAATCAGATATAGCAAAACCATTTCTTCCACTTCCCTAATTATAGGAAAACCATACGTTTGTGTAGAAATTACTGTATTTCGTGTAAAAATTCGTATAAAATTAACGTAACCTGCGTGTGACTGCTCACGAAATGAGGGCCAATGTAAACATACTATTTACGTAACATGCTTTTTGATTGGCCAGTTCTCATTAACATTGAAATTGCTTTGAAACAATCTTCATTCACGAAACTAACAGTACCTATGAATAGCAAATTTCTGAAGTTATTTTTACATTTAAAGAAGACCCATTTTTAAATGGATTATTTATGACTTCTCTTTGACATTTGAAAAAGTTTAAGATGTTTTGGGGCGTTTTCTACAGACTGGAGTAATTGATTAATCTTTAAGAGGATTTATTATAAGCTTGCCTTTGGTCTAGACTCTATTCGATATTGATGAATTTGTAGGTTTGTATCGTAGCTTAATATTTTTTATTTTAATGTTTATTTTTTACTTTATAAAATGAAATGCTAACGACATCCCTCATTTGTGTTTTGTATTAAAAAAGGAAACCATGAAATTTCAGCACTCTTTTCGCTTATCTCTGCAACAGATTTGTAAAGTTAAAACATTCACAAACTCCGAAATTCAGTAACTAAAAGCAATTTTTGAGTGGTTTCCTTAATAAATTCCTCGGCTTACAACTTGTACAAAGAAAGTATAATGAAATTCATTTATTCATTGCCTCGTATTGGAATGTTCCAGAATATCGGAATGCTTGCGGAAAATACTTTGAGCTTCGTTTTCTAAGTTTCGAGTGTTTGTAGTTCGGTAATTTATAGATTGTTCAACTGTTTATTTTACGAAATTGAGTGTTTTTGTGACACGTGTAGTTTTAGGAAATGAAAGTGGCGGAAATATTTGATGATTACTTTGTATTACATACCTACATGTTATTCAAATTTATCATATTATACTATATATAGGCTAAAGAACTGATATGGAGAGCTTTTTTTACACAAAAACTTCCCTTAGAAATAATAATTTATAAAAGAAAGTGATTCCTGTGATAAATATTGACATAAATCTGCATGATAACAGTCACCTAGAGTCAATAAATGTATGACTATTGCATTAATATTATACAATTTTAAGAGTTTGCCTAATGATCTAATCCCAAGATTATTAACTTAAGCAATCAATGCAAATGTTTCCATTATAAACCGTCATACCTACTTGTAAATCGTCGCGCAAAATTATCTCCCTTTTTCCTTCCACAAATATAATCTTATTTCCATACAGTATCAGAAAGTTCGAGAAAGTTCCACACTTGCGTGGAACTTTTAATAAATGCGCACAACTCTTTCCCACTTAACGTTGAATATTGTGAAAATGTACTAACTTGTTCACTCTTGAATGAATAATACGGAAACTTTACTTGTGTTTCGACGAATGAATATTTCTCGTACGGAAATTTTGTTATTGGTTAACTTTGGATTTGATAGACTTCGGTTATTATAAGAATCTTTGTTGTTATATCGAGGTGTAGGTGTGTATTCTATTGTGCAAATTAGTAGCTAAGAAAAAACGAAATCTATACTAATATTATAAAGCTGAAGAGTTTATTTGTTTGTTTGTTTGTTTGTTTGAACGCGCTAATCTCGGGATCTACTGGTCCGATTTAAAAAATTATTTCGGTGTTAGATAGCTCATTTATCGAGGAAGGCTATAGGCTATATATCATCACGCTACGACCAACAGGAGAGGAGCCACGGGGGTGAAACCGCGCGGAGCGGCTAGTTAAATTATATTTTGGAAATAAATTGGGAATATAAAAATAGCAATTAATTTTGTTGCTCTATCTTCATTTGATTCTATTTGAAAACAACTCAGCTCGTTATTTCTATTCATAAAAACCCGGTCATTTAAAAAACAACTCAAAGTACGTTTATTTCCGTATATTCATAGAATAATAGAATATTATCACTATTGTATAGTTTTCTGTTGATATTATCCGAGTCATCTCAAACAATACCTCAACACCATTACCTAATTATGAACGATTAAAATCTATTACACCGTAACACATTGTAACAATGGCTTCTTAAAACCAGCTCAAAATTCGGTCTAATGGCCCGAGTCGGCCCGTTATCTTATAATCCGCCTAGATAAGAGTACCAATTGTGGTTAGGGCTGGCACAGTGTTATACCGATTTTTAATTTGTGTGGAATATAGGTTAAACTCAGGAACGATTTCATTCACTTCATTTCTTTCTAATAACTTTTTATAAAAGATACTACCGTAATACAACATGCGGCTTCTAACAAGAGTATTTGGAAATAAATTTACTAGGTACTTATTGAACTAGAAGTGATTTCTTCTGAAACTAAACGCTTTGATACTGGCAAGCTAAATATTGTAACAATAATACAGACCACAAAACATCCTGCGAAATACTAAACCTTGCAATTTTTCATTAATCATAAATATAATTTAATTTGATTTTGTTTATATTTTATAATTTACTAAAACACGTTTGTGGCAACCCTGATTATAATACATATATACATTTAAACTCAAAGCATTGTGTGGTGGTCCCTACAATAGAATCTTAAGGTCTAAGATCCGCCAGAATTCCAGTAATGAGAATAATTTCCTTAACGCCAGTCCCTTGCATTTTAGAGGAAATAATTTTGTCTTTGATATTAATTATTATATTAATGACATTGTTTGATGGACATACCTTTATAGATATAGAGGAAGGGCTGCTAATAAATACTTAAAACAATTTTATAAAGCAGATTTTATGTTTTATTTCGATTCAACTTAAAAACTAGGTACTTATTCGAAAGATTTATAAAAAATCGTGTTTACCAAGTCAGTAAATATTGTTAATATAAATTGATTTCAAATAGTTTACTACACAATTACTTAGTACCTTATAATTTTAATTACCGCCTCCTTGGTACAGTGGTTGACGCGTGAGCGTAGCACCGAGGGGTCCTGGGTTCGATTCCCGGTGGAGACGAAGAAAAAAAAATGTCTTGGTCTGGTAGGACACAGAAGGCTGATCACCTACTTGTCCCTAAAGAAAATCGATCAGTGAAACAGATGTATAATGCATCTGCCCCTTACCCCACTTGGGGACATGGGACTTCACTTTATAATTTTAATACACCGATATTTATTCACAATAAGTTTTAAGTGTTCGTGCCCTCTTGTACAGTTTATTTGTTATTATTTTTGCAATTCAAGTGCTATCATTCAATCACAACAAATTAAACCAACATCATTAAAACCCCAAAACACATAAAACATCGGTACAACACGTATAGCTCCAATAAACAAAGGTGAGATTTATCTGAACCCAAAAAAACCCCGATATAAACACATCAGGTCCTAATTTATTGCCCCACAGCCCTTAGAAGTGCTTTAAAAACGCAATTTACTTGCCTTTTAATCAAACAGCCCTTTAATCTTTTCCCGGTGTATGTTTCAGGTTCAGTTTGTAAGGTTCCGGTTAGATAAATTGTACATCTTGGAGTATTGTAATAATATTTATTTGAATGACCGGTGGCTTTTTCTATCTTTCGCTTTTTAGTTTGATTTCACGGGTATCATGTTTGAGTAAATATTGTTATATAAAAATTGTGAATAACCTTCTATTAATTTTTAATTTATAATAATTATAAAAACAGTACTTACATCCATAACTTTATTATTTGTTTCGGCCTTAACAGTTTTCTGTAATGTAATAATTTTGATTTAAAGTTATGTATACCTACGTTCTGATACTGATAAGATTGTATTTTATTTTCTCACATAGTAATCAAGATTTTTCTTTATTTTTCAGGTAATCATCACCGTCGTTATTTAAATCAATATGGAGCATAAAGTTAGTCCCTTGCATCCTGTAGAGGTAGTTAAATAAGTTTTATTGGTACTCAAATCTCCCGCCTCTTGAGATATGAGATCAGCTTCTGCATTATCTTTACGGCTCTCCTTTCACCCGGGTGTGGGGTAAGTTATAAGCTTATAGTGTTTATAATATATCGGAAATTATATTTATTAAAATTAGTTTGAATTATAACCAATATTTTAGAAATGCTAAATTTATAATATTTATTACATAATCCATACTAATATTATAAATGCGAAAGTAACTCTGTCTGTCTGTCTGTTACTTAATCACGCCCTAACTACTGAACCAATTTGCATGAAATTTGGTATAGAGATATTTTGATACCCGAGAAAGGACATAGGCTACTTTTTATCCCGGGAAATAGGATAGGTTTTATCCCGGAAATCCCACGGGAACGGGAACTATGCGGGTTTTTCTTTGACTGCGCGGGCGAAGCTGCGGGTGGAAAGCTAGTATCTATATAAAAAATGAATCACTTTATGTGTCTTTTTTTATAATATTCCTATATATTTTATATAAGTACGAGGATGTTTCTTATGGAGAGAAAACGTAAACATGTACCACGGGGAGGGGAGTTTCATATAAGTATTGAAATATAGCACGGAGTTATATCAATAATTATTTTATTTGTGTTGGTATATTTATTCACTGATTTATTCTCAATGAAAATCATAGAAATAAAAAGCGAACTCGTAACATAATTTTAATTACTTAAAATATTAATAAAAATAGTAGTCAGTATATTGATTACTATATTTTCATAAATCGCTTGCACCCAGCTCGTCAAACAGGGTGCCAATGAAGACATAATTTCGGACTAGGTGTGAAGTCAGATCGCATGAGATTAGCATTTACGAGTCAACTGATTTATTTAACGCTTGGGAAGTCACCAAATGGGCGTATTACCCTCAGTTTAACTGCAAAGCTTACGTTATGGCTTTTAAATAAACACTTATGAGTTAGGTTGGGAGTGCAGTTTGTTGAACATTGTGTATATTTATTATGGTGTGTAAGGCGATATGGCGATAAGTAAAGTATGTAATTTAGGTAGTTAGATTAAGTACGTAGTTAAGTAGTTAAGGTAGTAGGTACAGAATAATTATTGTCTTACCTAATTGTCGTTGTATATTCCTGTATTTTTTATAGATTATATTATCAAGTGATTGTATCCATTAATTTTATTAAAAAAACAATCTAAGTAAATAAAATTCGCACGTGCAGGCAGAGCATTTTACTACAAACCCGTAAAAGTGATTTAAATCAAGATTTAAGATGATAATTCTCTGTAACAATACTTGGAATAGTTGTATTAACATTTAGTGTACTTTTTACATTACATACAACTAAAACACGGTTCACGTATCGATGTACTTTTAGTTGTTACATAATTTTTAAAAGCAGTACTCTTTTCACGTAAAAGGCGAGCAAAAACCCGCACTCGTATCAAGTAACAAGCGAATGTTCCCCGTCAGTTTGATTAAAGGGAAACGCAAATAAAATTAATCTCTATAGCCATGAATACACCTGAAGTCTTAAATTCTTGTCGCTAAGTAAACACTCCCATATATTTCATGTCGGCTCGAATAAAGACGGCGCTTGCTTTGTGCCGGACATGTTATAAATTACCACTGCTTTTCATATAATATGTACTGGTGTAAATCCAACAAATAAGTTTTCACTTCATGTTCTTTGGAGGTTTTAACTTTTCCGACTTGGCTTGAGTGTGAATTGAAACTGAAGATTTTGTAAATGTTTCTTCTTCTTCTTCTCTTTCTTAAATGGCAATTCCCGATCCCAGTGAGGACGGATTCCAAAGAACAATTAGGAGTTGATTTGAGTAGTGACAAGTGTCGTTGTTATAATTATTCACTCTTAATTGTTGGTATAATATATTAACTTGTTGAAAAATCATGTAAAATAACTAATTTTTAAGATAACAACTTTTATTTCTCTACTAGCTGTTCCCCGCGGTTTCACCCGCATTGCTCCGCTCCTGTTGGTCTTAGCGTGATGATAATTATATAGCCTATAGCCTTCCTCGATAAAGGGGCTATCTAACACCGAAAGAATTTTTCAAATCAGACCAGTAAGTACCTAGTTCCCGAGATTAGCGCGTTCAAACAAACAAACAAACTCTTCAGCTTTATAATATTATTATAAATTAAAAACTTATAAGTAAATATTTGAGTTTTTGATTAAATTGTCAATGATATGAAAACTTTTCTATTTCTCATATTACGAGCTTGAAATCTAGAGGGGACGGAGTTTGATCGACGTTTCTGATCAGTTTTGAAGAAGGATAACGAGATGTTATGGCTTGTTATGAGATTCTATTAGAAACATATTTGTTTATTTGTTTTGTCGGTCTGTGATTCGATATTTTGTATAAAATAAATAGTGGAGAAGTTGAAGAGCGCTTATGTGAGAAATTTTTAAATTGGACACATATTATATTATAAAAGAAAATAATGCGATCATGAGGCGGCTGTCGAACCTGCATCTTTCGCCGTAATGTGACGACCTGACCAATCTTTCAGCTATTCTTAAAAATATAATATTTAAAGAAACTATTTCAATGCTATTAAAATATATTTTTTTTAATTACGCAAAGCGCTTATAAACCATTATTTACTGAATGCATTTCATAAAATGAAATAAGTAAAGCATGTGTTTGGCTTTCAGAAACAAGAGAACTTAAAATACTCTAGGCTTTATTTAAATTTCTCTTAAAAATAAACCATTTTGATAGCTATACAAAACCAATTCTTTACAGGCTCAGTTTCATTTAAACAAAGAGCTTAATTTACAATAACTTAATAACAGTCGGTTTATTTAAAATTAAACTTATAAAGTAACAAATTATCCACAATGTATTCGTTTAAATAAAGGTCCATAAAACGGTTATATAAACAAGCCTGAATTTACATATGCATCGCTTCACAATATTACAATGTGAGAATGCAGTACATAATAATTAATAATATATGAATACATGCTGACTATTTGTTGTTAGAATAATAAATGTTTTTTTGTATGATAGAAAGACATGCTTGTTGTTTTAGAAAACAGAAGTGGAGTAAAGAAATCTTAATTCTCACATCAAATATTTATCTGCATACATATACCTAGTATTCTAGTGTGTATTGTAACTTAGAAATGTTATACATTCAAGATTGTATGCGAATAACAGAAGAGTATTTGGATTTATTCATTAGTTATGTAACAATAGTTATGTAACAAAAAGTCTCAGGTAAATAAGGCAATTTTCTGCAGTTATACAAAATATACGTAACTAGCTTTACTCCGCGGTTTTACCCGCAGTGCTCCGCTCCTGTAGGTCTTAGCGAGATGATAATATATTAGCCTTCCTCGATAAATGGGCTATCTAACACCGAAATAATTTTTCAAATCGGACCAGTAGTTCCCGAGATTAGCGCGTTCAAACAAACAAACAAACTCTTCAGCTTTATTATATTTGTATAGATTACCTTAAATCTTTACTCACCCATTGTTACGCGGGTCCACACATACGAATGCACAAAATATATTCATCAGCTATCGTAACAGACTCATTTTCACAGTATACATTACATAATCTAACTAGAAAATCGTATACTAAAAAGTGTGTTTAATTAAAACTCGCTATCCATTGCCGCTCTGCACCTTTCCCCGCCAATTCTATCAGACATTAACCGTCGATGTAATATACGAGGTGGCAATAAATCCAACGTCAACTGAAACCAGCTGACGAGATGAATTGAGAGCTTCCGAGTTCATACATTGTACAAACATAGGATTCTATTCCTCAAACTGCTATCAATCTTCTCTTTAAATAGGGTATTCGGAATTTATAATAATATTGTGAGTAAAGTTTGTTCTGTTTTCACTGCTAAAGTACAACCAAATTGGATGAAATTTTATGGGCTTTCACAATGGGCAGCGTTGGCCCAATAAATGATCCTCGATGTTTACCACCATTGCGGCATTTATGAATAAACACAATATTATACAATGACGAAAGTTATTAGTCATTTAGGCCCGCTCGTGATCGAATTTTCTCTATTCTTTATAAATTTATATTTATAAAGCACTAGCGGTCCGCCCCGGCTTCGCCCGTGGTACATATTTCGCAATAAAAAGTGGCCTATGTCCTTTCTCGGGTATCAAAATATCTCTATACCAAATTTCATGCAAATTGGTTCAGTAGTTAAGGCGTGATTGAGTAACAGACAGACAGAGTTACTTTCGCATTTATAATATTAGTATGGATGTGCTATTTATTAAATAGGTTTGAAGTTGGTGCCGAACATTAAGCACTTTTTTATTAGTGAATATTAAGCTTTCCGTGCGATTAGAGCTTGTTATGAAAATAAAGCTCTCCGTGTGATTAGAGCTTCTTGTGAAAATTAAGCTCTCCGTGCGATAAGAGCCTTTAATGAAAATTAAGCTCTGCGTGCGATTAGAGATTTTTGTGAAAATTAAGCTCTCCGTGCGATTAGAGCTTTTTGTGAAAATTAAGCTCTCCGTGCGATTAGTTTTTTGTGAAAATTAAGCTCTCTGTGCGATTAGAGCTTTTTTGTGAACATTTAACTTTCCGTGCGAATAGAGCTTTTTGTGAAACTAAAGCTCTCCGTGCGATTAGAGCTTTTTGTGAAAATTAAGCTCTCCATGCGTTTAGAGCTTTTTGTGAAAATTAAGCTCTCCGTGCGATTAGAGCTTTTTATGAAAATTAAGCTTTCCGTGCGATTAGTTTTTTGTGAAAATTAAGCTCTCCGTGCGATGAGAGCTTTTTGTGAAAATTAAGCTCTCCATGCGATGAGTTTTTTGTGAAAATTAAGCTCTCCGTGCGATTAGAGCTTTTTGTGAAAATTAAGCTCTCCATGCGATAAGAGCTTTTTGTGAAAATTAAGCTCTCCATGCGATTAGAGCTTTTTGTGAAAATTAAGCTCTCCGTACGATAAGAGCTTTTTGTGAAAATTAAGCTTTCCGTGCGATTAGAGCTTAGTGAGAAAAATTAAGCTCTCCGTGCGATGAGAGTTTTTTGTGAAAATAAAGCTCCGTGCGATTAGAGTTTTTTTTGTGAAAATTAAGCTCTCAATGGGATTAGAGCTCTTTGTGAAAATTAAGCTCTCCGTGCGATTAGAGCTTTTTGTGAAAATTAAGCTTTCCGTGCGATATGAGCTTTTTGTGAAAGGAGATTGCCCAAGTTACTATGGCACTTGGTATCGCAATCAAACTTATTGTGTCAAGAGGAAATAAAGCTCAATTTAAAGCTTGATGTTAGTACTTTTAGAAACGATTAAAGTTTTTATGTAAATAAGCCGCAGTTCGCGACAATAAAAATATAACAATAGTGTTATTCAACACTTTAAAAAAATACTTTATCGAGTTTAAACTAACGATGAACTTAAGTTTTACATGTATTACATAGGTAGTATTTTAATTTACAAGACAAAATATGTGAAAAGTAAATCGTAATAAACATTATTTCAAAATAAATAACGACGAACAATGCGTCGAACACAATGACAGATGACGCAGGACGCTTGCAAGAGAGATAGATGTGTCAAAACAAAAACTTTTACTTTTATTTCTATTTATTCGGTATAATTACGACTTAATAGTGATAAATATGATCATTATAAATACAAATAGGAATTAACAATATCACAAACATGTGACACAACTAGTATTTTACCGATTCCATACGTGGTCATACATGTTTCAAAACACAAACTTTTAATATTATTTCAATTTATCCGGTATAGTTAAGAATTAATAGTGATAGGTACATATGATAATTATAAATACAAATAGGAATTAACAATATCACGAATACGTGGCACAACTAAAATTTTAACGATACCACCCGTGGTCATTCTCCTTTAGCTCTCCATGCGATTAGAGCTTTTTGTGAAAATTAAGCTCTCCATGCGATTAGTTTTTAGTGAATATTAAGCTTTCCGTGCGATTAGAGCTTTTTATGAAAATTAAGCTCTCCGTGTGATTAGAGCTTCTTGTGAAAATTAAGCTCTCTGTGTGATTAGAGCTTCTTGTGAAAATTAAGCTTTCCGTGTGATTAGAGCTTTTTGTGAAAATTAAGCTCTCCATGCGATTAGAGCTTTTTTGTGAAAATTAAGCTTTCCGTGCGAATAGAGCTTTTTGTGAATATAAAGCTTTCCGTGCGATTAGAGCTTTTTATGAAAATTAAGCTCTCCATGCGATTAGAGCTTTTTTGTGAAAATTAAGCTCTCCGTGCGATTAGAGCTTTTTGTGAAAATTAAGCTTTCCGTGCGATTAGAGCTTTTTGCTAAAATTAAGCTCTTCGTGCGATTAGAGCTTTTTGTGAAAATTAAGCTTTCCGTGCGATTAAAGCTTTTTGTGAAAATTAAGCTCTCCATGCGATGAGAGTTTTTTGTGAAAATTAAGCTCTCCGTGCGATTAGAGCTCTTTGTGAAAATTAAGCTCTCCATGCGATTAGAGCTTTTTTGTGAAAATTAAGCTCTCCGTGCAATTAGAGCTTTTTGTGAAAATTAAGCTTTCCGTGCGATTAAAGTTTTTTGTGAAAATTAAGCTCTCCGTGCGATTAGAGCTTTTTTGTGGAAATTTAGTTTTCCGTGCGATAAGAGCCTTTAATGAAAATTAAGCTCTCTGTGTGATTAGAGCTTCTTGTGAAAATTAAGCTTTCCGTGTGATTAGAGCTTTTTGTGAAAATTAAGCTCTCCATGCGATTAGAGCTTTTTTGTGAAAATTAAGCTTTCCGTGCGAATAGAGCTTTTTGTGAATATAAAGCTTTCCGTGCGATTAGAGCTTTTTATGAAAATTAAGCTCTCCATGCGATTAGAGCTTTTTTGTGAAAATTAAGCTCTCCGTTCGATTAGAGCTTTTTGTGAAAATTAAGCTTTCCGTGCGATTAGAGCTTTTTGCGAAAATTAAGCTCTTCGTGCGATTAGAGCTTTTTGTGAAAATTAAGCTTTCCGTGCGATTAAAGCTTTTTGTGAAAATTAAGCTCTCCATGCGATGAGAGTTTTTTGTGAAAATTAAGCTCTCCGTGCGATTAGAGCTCTTTGTGAAAATTAAGCTCTCCATGCGATTAGAGCTTTTTTGTGAAAATTAAGCTCTCCGTGCAATTAGAGCTTTTTGTGAAAATTAAGCTTTCCGTGCGATTAAAGCTTTTTGTGAAAATTAAGCTCTCCATGCGATGAGAGTTTTTTGTGAAAATTAAGCTCTCCGTGCGATTAGAGCTTTTTGCGAAAATTAAGCTCTTCGTGCGATTAGAGCTTTTTGTGAAAATTAAGCTTTCCGTGCGATTAAAGCTTTTTGTGAAAATTAAGCTCTCCATGCGATGAGAGTTTTTTGTGAAAATTAAGCTCTCCGTGCGATTAGAGCTCTTTGTGAAAATTAAGCTCTCCATGCGATTAGAGCTTTTTTGTGAAAATTAAGCTCTCCGTGCAATTAGAGCTTTTTGTGAAAATTAAGCTTTCCGTGCGATTAAAGCTTTTTGTGAAAATTAAGCTCTCCATGCGATGAGAGTTTTTTGTGAAAATTAAGCTCTCCGTGCGATTAGAGCTTTTTTGTGAAAATTTAGCTTTCCGTGCGATTAGAGCCTTTAATGAAAATTAAGCTCTCCATGCGATTTTATGCGGTTATCAATTCGGCCGGTACATATTTTTTTTTATGTATGTACACCGATTACTCCGAGGTTTCTGAACCGATTTACGTGATTCTTTTTTTGTTCGATGCGGGATAGTGTCGAATTGGTCCCATAATTTTTTTTTTCGGATAGGCCCAGTAGTTTTTATTTTATGAGCATTTTTGTCTGTACTCGATGACTAAGTTGATATGTAGCAAGTAACTTTGATTCACTTCCCGGTAACCGATTGAGCTGAAATTTTGTATACGTATGTAAATTTGAAAGCGATGAAACGTTATCATGACATGAAGCTGATTTGATGATGGAATCGGAAGGTGACCATAGGAACTCAGTAATATATTGACTCAACTTTATCGAGTTTGGGCTCGTTTGATTCGTGTTGAAAAATACACTAAAAAGTAATAAATAAATATAACTGCGTTAAAAACAACCGACTTCAAAAACGGAAAGGTAAGAAATAAAAAAGATTTGATATTATTAACTACTACATAATATTATTGTACGTATTTCGCAATAAAAATCGGGTATCAAAATATCTCTATACCAAATTTCATGCAAATTGGTTCAGAAGTTAAGGCGTGATGGAGTAACAGACAGACAGACAGAGTTACTTTCGCATTTATAATATTAGTATGGATTTGAATGCCATAAAAACAAAAAATATCAATTTCAACAAAAATGAATAATATGTTTGCTCTGCCGTAAACAAAATGAAATAAAAATTATCATACTAAAAAATTAAAATTAAAATTATCAAAAATTAGCTGTATGTATTAAGTTTTTCACCCACGTTTTATCTGTAGCCGAAAGCTGCGGGATAGAGCTTGTTAAAACATTATACCCATTAGATTTACTCACGGCTTAACGCTTTTGACGATAAAATGATTAATTTAATTTAATGAAACGGTACACAGATTTATCTTTCGTACAAATTACATTGAATGTTCCAATATTAATTAATTTAGCACTCCAACTTTCATCAACTATTAAAATTAATATTCTAG
Source organism: Colias eurytheme (assembly GCF_061535395.1). Classification (NCBI taxonomy): domain Eukaryota; kingdom Metazoa; phylum Arthropoda; class Insecta; order Lepidoptera; family Pieridae; genus Colias; species Colias eurytheme. Next base: position 758,381 of record NC_142997.1, on the reverse strand, counting down.
AATAAAATAACTGTTAATACTGGAGTACTCAAGTCAGTTAGTTATAGTGTCGTTTATAAGTGCAAATTGGAGCAACATTTTAATTTTGCTAAATTTTTTTTTTATTTATCTAAAGAAATATCGACACCAATTTCGATATATCTGAACTATCATTCCTGAACAACAACATATTCTCAAAAGTAATCACTTATCGTGATCTATCTCAAAACATTTCACATCCAATGAACGCATCTTAACAAAAGCGGCCCCGATATCGTCCCCTGTGCGACCCCGCCATTTGTAAGTAGTCAGTCAGATGAAAAAAATGTACCTACCTCGAGGGATGATCCACATCATTTTCTAGTTGAATTTCAAATACATCGGAAAAATATTCATCACGCCATGAATGAGGATCGTATCTTCAATATTGAAGTTATTTAAAAGGAAATTTCTATAGAGCTCTGGAAAAAACGTTACTCAAACTAACCTATCACCATAATTAACTCCAAGTATTATTTACCAAAATTATGAAATTAACGGAAACCAAACAAATATAAACTTTAAAGGATTGAATTTCAGGGAAACACCTCAATATTCTGTGAAATATTTATTTTCTTCGATAACAGCTGATATTCGATTATTATCAACAATTTTTTAAGTTTTCACAAACGAATTTAATTTTACTGAATTTACACAGATCTCCATTATAACATTAAATATATTTAGAATTACTACAATCTCTGTTGTTCACTCCAACTGCTAACGTCATTATGTTTAATTTAGGACAGTTGGAAAACTAGTTTGCCTGCATCTGTGTACTATGAAGGTATTTAAGATATTATGAATGCTGCTAAAATTGTAAATTTTATTATGATTATGGCATTTATTTTATCCTGAGCTCTTTTTGAAATGAATGTTCAATTTGGAAAATATTTTACAACACGATAAATAAGTTTTATCAAAAGTTAACGTCATATCCGTAAATTCATTATTTTTCTGTTATGTGAATGTTTACAATTCAAATTTTAAAATCAGCTAAGCAGTTTTTCAGGTTCTCTGTGTTCTTGTTGTTAAAATCATACAATTCAGGTCAGTATGAACTATCCCAACCAACCGAACTTTTTAACCGAACGTTAGGCGAATTAACGTACAGATCAAGCTGTGATGAAAGAGAGAAGATGGTGCTTAGCCACAATTGTAAAAAAAAAGTGCTGAAATGTCCGTTAAAGTTAACCGATTTGATCCTACATTCAAACAGTATTAACCATAAAGTTACCTCCTCAATACTCCAAGGTTCCATAACACTAGTTATTAACAGAACCATTTAGGTGCAAGGCAAAGTAAAATAAGCCTATTAACAAAACTTCCCGAGTTGAATATTCGGAAAGGTTATGCAAGTTTAATGTAATACTTTAGCCTACGTTTTGAGGTAAAATAAAATATTAATAACGCTGAAACGAGGTGGAGTTGGAAATCTGGGAAGTAATTCAGTTTTATTCACCTGAACCTATTTACTCCTTAACTGTTTAAGAGGAAAAACCTATTCTCTTTTATAGGCATATTTCTGAGCTTCCGGATTTTTCGTAATGAAGCATCATGCGCAGTAAAACAGAAATAAATCTGAAGTTTGAAATGGCTGTATTTAATGTGATTAAAACGTTAGTTGAAGAATTAAAGGGTTTACAGTGTTCAAAATGTAATGAAATGGTTTATAACATACATAACATGTTTATGAAAGCAAAACAATTCACTAAAAATTGTTTTCACGTTTCACTTACATTTGATACTAATATAAAAATTTTGGCACTTCATAATAAATACAAAAGTGTATTATACTTTAGGTTTAGTTTCAAGTTTTGCATCAAATATTTTGATGTTCTATTGCCATCTACGTCACTGCTTTTATTTTCTCAAATCTCCCCAAATAGCTAAGTTAAAATCGATATCCGTTAAAGAATTAGAAGCAAAAAAAAATGTGAAAAAGTTTGTTCCGCCTAGTGATTCAATTTGTAGTTCATTTTTATTTTTAGACTCGTTTCTTTTGTGTTCATTGTTTTACTAAGTTCGGATTTAATTTGTCCGTCCAATGATTTTGCACTTAAATTGTTGGAATAAAGTTTAGCAGTTTACGTAACATTAGATTCCGAAGTAATGTTTTCGAATAATTAATCATTTTTTGATGAATTATTTGGATTGCTGATATTCTTTAAAATAAGACTTTAAGATGATAACAGATATATTCTCTTATCGAAAATGGACTGTTTCAACTCAAACAAACTCAAACATTTATTTATACAATTAGACTTCTTCTAGAAGCACTTTTGAATCGTCATTACATATTTTTAACATTTACCACCGATTCGGAAAGCAGCATATTTATGGAGAAGAACCGGCAAGAACCTCCATAGTTGCTCTTTTAAATCATGTCAGTTTGACAATTTAATTTTACAAAATACTGTAACATCATATTATATTATAGTCTCTCTGGTTTGTTTATCATCAAGTTTTGAATATTATATCAAAATGAGTCGATATTAGCTTCAAAACCAAACAGAACATTAGATCTATGACTCGTGACTAGACAATATAAAAAGTACAAACACTAATAAATAACAATGCTTCTTTCAACTGAATAGCATTAAAATTGATTCATTAAAGTACCCTTCGTTGTTATGAGATTGTATCCCGCTGTTACCTACCATTAAGTTTATAATTATCCACCAAATTCTATATAAATAGGATCATCAATATTCAAGGGTTATACTTTCTTTCTTTTACCGCCTTACCTTAAACCAATTTAATTGACCGAGTAAAATTGGAGTTTAATTAGGAAACAATTTGTTTGTACCAAATCTTTCTATCGATTTTATTTTGAAGTATCTTATGATTGAAAACCTTCCGTTTTCATTTCAATTTTCATTAAAATTGTTGCTGCTCTTTAGCTGGGAAAGCATAACAGATAAACATATTTTCGCATTCATAACATTAGTATGGATAATATCATCTTTTTTCATTTAGAAATAGAATCCCCAAAATAGGCAAGATATTCTGGTATATTTAGATAAGTATTTTTCTTTCTTCATAAAAATAACGTTATACTTTGAAACTGAATAATATATTTCGCATAATGTCTTATCTTTTTTCAAAGGAATATTCCAAAGACGTAACGACCTAGATAACTTGTAAAAAACTTTACATAAACTTTCCATTGAACAAAGTGAATTTTAGTGTTTATATTATTTAAAAAAATAACCACCCACAAAAGTAAAAGCGAGAAAGAACAAAGTTATTGTTGAAATACAGATCTCATTTAACATCAAACGCGTCCTCTCACCGCGGGGTACTAAAGCGGAATGAGAGAAAAAAGTTCTTATATTTGAATTTCGAACAGCTGCGCATAAGACAATAATCTGTTTATGTTATCTACACATGCTATAGTTTATGGTTGATTTGTTTTTTTTTTGATCTTATGCGTGTGAATTGATAAACGCGGCGCCTTACAGGTAAGTGGAATTTAGATTTTGACTTCCTGTGCTTTAGTGTGAAGTAATATCAAATATGATAGGTACGTTCTGTTACAAATACACACACACGCGTACAAGCAAATGCACACTTCGACACAATATGTGTATGTATTTACTTTTACATACATTTAACGTTTATTACACGGGGCCTGAATTATTGTCTAGTTACTGGGAATACCTAGATGAAACCTATATTAATCAAATTTTAACAATAACCAAAGCATTTTAAATAACTGGACCAATTTCTGTTCTTTTATTTTAATGACATAAATTAAAGCCTTTTTAACGTATTTTAAATACGATTGATTCCGTATCTTATTTATATCGACGATCTAACACTTTTCGTCTAAGTCTAAATGTATTTATCGATGTTTCTTTACCACTTTAAACATGGTTATAAAAGTCTCAAAATACCGCGTTTCCCGCTAAAACGTGTGCAAGTGAAGTCTGAGGACCATCCGTCGTCGTTCCGTTTAAATAAACAATCGCCGCTGCACTTGTTTTTGTATTTGCTCCACATTTGTTTATTTTCCTTAACATCCTGTTTGATACAATTGGTGTATTTATAATATCGTTCTTTAACCTCACATTGTGGTTGGATTTCGTAGGCTACGACGATTTCTCAGTAAAGTTTTTCCCGGTTATCTGAAATTATTTTTTCCTATCTCGATAGTTTTACAAAATTATCAAGGTTCATGAATTGGATATTTTTTAGAGAAATTTTGATATTTTGTATCATAATAGGTACCTCATAGTAGGTAATATATTTTATATAAACGACTAGCTAAGTATAATAATTTTATAGTATTGTTCATATCAAAGCAGAAATATGCGATTCGAATTTCAAATTCCAACCACACAAATGACAATCAAAAGCTTTTGGCTTTTCGTCCCGTGACTTTGACAGTTTTCGCAATATTTCCACCCATAGACACACATCAATTTATTTCAAATAGACGAATCACACTTGTTCTCTATGAACGACCGCGTTTTACTTTTTTCTTTGCCAGTCAGTGTTTGTGAAAGACAAAATCGGGATTATTTTTCATACTGGCCAGTGAACCGCACGGCTTTGTTCGATTTCGTATTCGAATTTCAATTTTTGGCGGAATATCCTTTAAATTCTGGTTTTTCGAACTGTCAAAATTAGGGCCGTTTTTTTATAAAAACGAAGTTCTAGCTGGTCGGTTTATGAAAGCGAACTATATGAGAAATCATGAATGTTCGAGAATATTTTTTATGCAAAAAATTGAATGAGAATTGGAAAATTTCGCTTCCCAAAATTACATTAGATTTCAATGATATGTAGATTATTTTAATTCAGTAAAGTGTATAGTCGTTTCGTTTTATTTAAATAATTTTACGACAAAATTATAAATAACACGAAAACTTTAAACCTTCCGCAATCTGACGTTTCCTAGTTTATAGGTTTAAGTTCTTAAAATGTCCACCAGGTGTCGCGAGTTTTGAATTGCCTCGCTCTGGGAGCGGTTTATGAAGAATAACGGCTTTTGGCGCGTAAAAAGTTGATATGTGTCCTTGTTGACGCTTCTAGAATTTTCGTGATCTGGTTAGATGATCCTGTGACATGTTGGGAACACTTTATTACAATTTTATAATCATTTCAAGTTGTATAACAAATCTTATGTTATCAATGTTTGTGGTTGTTGTTATATTCATACCTACATCATTAATTGTGTTTCCATCATGCAGTTGTATCGTTTATTTTTATGCCTACCTCGTTTATCTCCTTCTGTTAGTGTCTAATATTTTTTTTGAATATTTTAATTTTAAAACCAAAACTTTAAATGATTTGTTTCTACATAATTGACAATCATTTTGGAAAATTTTGATAATTTATTTTTACTTTGTGTTATTTTAACTAGGTAAATTTTCATGTCCATCAGTGGCCGGTTTTGGTTTTCGAGGTGGTCCCTTCTTGGTTGTTGGAGGGGGCACTGTTGTAGTAGTAGTAGTGGTTGTTGTTGTTGTTGTTGTTGTTGCTTCAGTAGTAGTAGTTTTTATTGGTGTGGTTGTTGGCGGAGGTGGAGGTGGAGGTTCTTCAGATGCTGGTGGTGGAGGAGCTACAGTTGTAGCTTCGGTTGTAACTTCGGTTGTAGCTTCAGTTGTAGCTTCGGTTGTAGCTTCAGTTGTAGCTTCGGTTGTAGCTTCCGTTTTAGCTTCAGTTGTAGCTTCAATTGTAGCTTCAGTTGTTAATGGTGGGTCTGTTTCTTTAAGAGGTGGTAACGTTGCTGTTGTTGACGTAATAGGTTCCGTAAGTGCTTCAAACTTTTTCACTGTTGTAATCTTAACTGTTGGTCTTGTCGTTGGCACTGTTGTTGCCTGCGTTTGTTTTAACTTCTTTGCTGTGGTTTTCGAAGTTCCTCCGAGGATTATCTTCATGACGCTGAGAGGCATCCAGTGGCCTGGTAAATCTGCTTCGACTGGATTTGCTATGTATATAAGTGTATCGTTTTCTGGATTCGGCCATGATGCGTATATGGATTTGATTATTAATAACGTGATGATGACTGTTGAAGACACTGTGAAATAGAAATTAATGCATTAGGAAAAATTTTGTATGAGATTTTAAGCAATATGCTAATGAGATATAGTAAACTTAGTAAAAGCAAACATAAATTGCAGGTAAATAAAAACTTACTTTGTTTGTTCGTATTTCAAATATTATTGTTTTCATGTTTTATTATTGTTATGAGCAACTATGGCTACCCATATTGTGTCAATATTGAAAAATGGTTAACAAAAAGTTATTAATTTTGAAACGCGTTATGAAATTGAGCGTTACTTTTATTGATATTAAATTTTTAAGAGAGAAACATGTTATGCGATATCAGAAAATTGTTGAAATTATTTCTACGAGGCTGTTTACCCACATATAACGTTGGATTAATTCTTATAAAATGTCTCTACACATTGACAAAAGATATCCGATAAAATCTAGTAGGACGTGCGTATTGTATAGATGTTATAAAGCCATAGATTAATATTTTTTATTTTTGTTGTATATTTCTAAGATTATACCTTACACATGTTTTATATACCTATTGATAATAAATAATGCTTATAAATAGCAACAAAATTTCCATTTTAATCGTAAAAATATCTGTCTGACTCAAAGTCTTGTTATTATGAATGTTAACTATTGTAAAATCATTTTTGTTAGAATAAATTTAAATTTAAGAAGAATATAATATTAATTTCATGACATTTTCCATGATGATTTTCATGATCTTTGCCATATCGGAATATCGCTACTGGAAGTGACACCTATAATTGATAGGTACACTTATCTCATCTAGTTCTATATGTAATGTCTTTTTGTAATTTTTGTGTATGTGGGAGTTATACTACTATATGGCGTGTTTAGAATGAACGCATTGTGGGCGACAAAACAGTAAAACGGAAATAAATAATAAATAATGGCATAATAAACGATCATAAATCATTGGTGTTATTTTTATGCATTGTTGCTGTAAGTTTATATTTGAGTATAGAGTTGTCATTAGATTTTTGTGGGTTATGCTGAGGTGTTTTTAACGAAATTAAGAAGAGCTTTCATTTTTATGTTATTTATATTGAATTCTAGGAATCGTTTTGGAAATGTTTTAGTAAATCTAATGATTGCAATGTATGTTTTATTGCCTACAACTACGCTGGTAGGTAATTTGTTTAAAAATAAGTAGAAATATCTGCGTAAGTTATTATTATTTTTTAGTTTCGGTGTGAGTAAGAATGATTGCTCGTTGCTCCTTCACCCCAAAACTATTCAACAACATTTGATGGAACTTGTCAGTCTTGCAGAATAACACAATATAATCTAAATATTGTGCCTTCGTCAATCGTTTTGTCAGTGTCACTGTTAAGTTATATTTTGGTTATATTCAATACTTGTTATAAAAACTATTACATTGAATACTTTTGTTAAATAAATAAACCCGCAGTCGTCAATCGCTTATTACAATGGCAAAACTAACGGACACATTACAAACAGACGCCGACAGTATTTACATATAATTAAATTGTAAGGCGATTATGCAGCTAACAAGGTGTCCGACAAACGGATTGACAATACTAAATGTTTATATAAGTATTTGATTTATACTTGTGTAATGTTTTGTCTTTATGCCTTGTTACTTGTAGAAACAAAAGCCGACTACACTTGATTTTGACGAGTGTCAACTGTCATTTTAGTTATAATCCTTCTTTATTGTAAGCGTTAAAGTTGTACTTGTTTTTGTAATCACGCGAATGGCTGAACAGGTTTGGATGAAATTTGGCATAAAGATAGCTCTATAAATAGTAGAGCAATATTTTATTTGTTGCGAAACAGATAAATAATACTTTTAGTAGCGATTTAGATGCGTTATTTCTTACAAGCATGTTCACACAATATTGCTTGGTTTATTGTCAGTTGATATTATATTATGTATAAGTATATCATCATATAGCTAACTATATGACATTTATATAAAGGCTGCGATTATGTAAGACCTACATAGAAATAATTATAGCACAGATAAGATACCGCACATGCCTTAATATAGTTTTTTTATAACCTACACAAATGACTGATGTCATGATGTTTTTCCACATCACATTAGTGTGAAATTCATATTCACTTTGACCTCGTATACAAATCATTACAATACATCATCCAAAATAATTACATACGTAATTGACATAATATTATCGCCTCAAACAATTCTATACACCCACACATTCTAACGAACATCAATTGTTTGTTTTTGTATTGTGTTTATAAAAAACTTTTTCGCTTGCGTTTGTTGTGTTTTTAATGATCATTGAAGAGACCAAGTTTTGTATAGGCGCCAATGTACGAAAGAAAATGTAATGAATACATAGGAAAAATCCAAACTTAGTAGATAGAGTCTAGGCGATTTTAAAACCAGGTAATAAATATAATTAGCCCATAATAATTGTAGCCAGTTCGATCAGAAAATCCTTATCACCGAAAGTTTATATTTTGTTAAATTTGGAAACAATCTACGATTTATTTTCAAATCTTTTTCAAATCTATTATCTTCGAGAGTAAATATTAAAAAAAATCGATCAAGGTAGATTAGTAGATTTATGAAATTCTGGTGTATATTCTCTTATATATAAAATTCTCGTGTCACAATGTTAGTCTGCATACTCCTCCGAAACGGGTGGACCGATTCTCATGAAATTTTCTGTGCATGTCGGGTAAGTCTGAGAATCGGCCAACATCTATTATTACCGCTAGTATTTATATAAATTTGAAATTTCATCTTTCTTTGGCGTTGGTTTTAAATAACACATTACGATACAAAATATAAAAGATACACTGACTACCGAAACAGTGAAACAGTATGTTTACTGTCAGTGGCTTCTCTAGTTACGTATTCACTGATTTTTATAATATATTTTTGTTAGTAAATTTCTTTGTTATATTTTGGTGTAAATCAAACATGATATTCCTTGATAACGTTTATAAAATTGTTTAAATTATAACACGTTGAAAATGTAGAGTCAATGAAATAATTCATTCCTTTTAAGGATAATGTTTAACTAACTATATCTAAATAGGTTAACAACAACTAAAGGATAAGTTAAATTAAGCTACTATAGTTCAGACTATAATTTAGGGCATTTGAGTGTTTATACATTTATAATCGATCCCGCCGATAGATCCCGCCTCGTGATCGAACTTTTTCTATTCTTTATTTTATATTTATAAAGCACTAGATTTCCGCCCGCGGCTTCGCCCGCGTTTTCAAAGAAAAACCCGTTCCCGTTGGATTTCCGGGATAAAACCTATCCTATGTCCTTTGTCGGGTATCGAAATATCTCTATACCAAATTTCATGCAATTGGTTCAGTAGTTAAGGCGTGATTGAGTAACAGACAGACAGACAGAGTTACTTTCGCATTTATAATATTAGTATGGATTTGAATGCTATAAAACAAAAAATATCAAATTCAATTTGAGTGTATTTTAATATATTGTAAGTATGTGGACCCATTGTCTTTGCTTAATCCTTTGCCTTCAATGAATGTGAAATAATTTAAGTATTTCCTAAAATAGACTATTTTTAGTGCACAAAAGTATTACTTACTTAATCTGCCATTTAAATTTCGCTGTATACGATACTATCGTTGTAAGCTTTAAGCTAATGGACGCAGTTAATCTTTCTGTGAAGTTTAAACCGGAGCTTGTTTAAATGAATATATTAAAACTTCCAAATAATCATTGCATTCAGGCGTAAACGTCGGTTTAACGTATGTTAAAATTATGATTATAATTGTTTTATGTATAAATTAAATCACTTAGGTATTATAATATTATAAATTTTATAACGGTCAAGTATATATTATTCAAGAAAAAGCATATTTATTAAGAAAAATTATAGCATTATTCAAATTTTGTCCATCTGTCTGCATATACTTATGGGTAATCTATATCTATACTCAATATTATAAAGCTGAAGAGTTTGTTTGTTTGTTTCAACGCGCAAATCTCAGGAACTGCTGGTCCGATTTGAAAAATTGTTTCGGTGTTAGATAGCTCATTTATCGAGGAAGGCTATAGGCTATAGATCATCACGCTACGACCAACAAGAGTGGAGCCACGGGGGTGAAACCGCGCGGAGCAGCTAGTATAATATATATGTACGCAAAACGTAACACATTACATTTACGTAATTCAGATCCATATGTAATTGGAATACCAGAAAAATAAAATTCCATGCGAAGTCAGGTCGAAATACTAGTATAAACTAATCCCACATAAAATGTATCATTAGTATAATAATTCAAGCATTTACAGCACAAATTTATTGGCAAAATAATACAAATACATTCATAATATTGACAGAGATTATATCTTAGTGTAAAAAGTTTATTGTAGCGCAAGCGGATTATAACGGGTCAAGCTTTGTCCACCCACATTTTAAAAGTTTAACCTCGATAGTTAGGGTGTGTTTATATTGTATAGGCGACAGCGATTTTATAAAAAACCACGATATAAGACTTCAGTTCTTAAAGCTGAATTGTCTACTAATTATTACACACTTAATTGCTGATTGAAATAATCACTGTGTCTATTTTTTAAGAAAATATTAGAATAAATAAAGATTTGAAGTGGTTTTTTGTTTATTGTAGTTTTCGTTTGTGAGACGATGATTTTAAGTTTTACTGGTTCTATCTTCAATTTGTGTTGGTGGTGTGTGTGGTTTAATTTCATGCTATTATTTAAAATTAAACAATTAATAATATTATTTAATTTCATACTGGGGGTACAAAATTTATCAATACGCATTTCGCTAAGTTTCACTGCATAACACCAGTCTAATAAATAATAACATTGAAGGTGAAACTATATTGTTAATGGTGACATTTCACTATTACAAAACCAGTGACTCACCAGTTTCTATGAAGCAATATTTAAATTGTATTTTCGTACAAATAATGGTTTCAATTAGCCTTATAGCTAAAGTGAAATAAGTAACGCTTAACTCTTCGAAAATTTGTTCAATAATTTTGTTTAATAATCAAACACAGATCACAATAATTTTCTATGGAACTTGAGATACTTTCCTTTCCTTAACTTATCATTGTTAGGTGACAGTATTATTACTTCTATAAAGTTTTTTTCTTTTTTGAGAAAAAAGATCCTATTTATTGTGCCAAAGTCTAATCTATTCCACTTGGAAACATCTTTGAAATTGTTTCAGTGGTTTATGCGTGTAAGCGTAAAAGAAAGAGAGTCGAATACATATTATTATGTGACGTCCTAATTGCGTTCTAATATATATATTACTAGCGGTCCGCCCCGGCTTCGCCCGTGGTACATGTTTACGTTTTCTCTGCATAAGAACCATCCTCGTACTTCAAGGAATATAATAAAAAAAGAATTATCGAAATCGGTTCAGCCGTTCTCGAGTTATGCGCTTACCAACACATTTTGCGATTCATTTTTATATATAAGATTATTTGCGCTATTCCTAATTTTCAATATAGCCAAATAAAGTTGAACAAAATAAAACAAATTTGCTTCATTGGAATATATTTTTATTACAAAACGAGATAATTCCACGTCTGTCATTGTGTTGCCCTCTCAAAAGAGATTTAATAAATTTGAACTTTGTCACGATCCTGCTCCAATACTGATATAATTACTTATTTATTTGTTCGCAAATATTTGCCGTTAAATGTGTATTTGCTTTTGTTTTATTGGTTTTTGCTATTTGGGAATTAAATTTAAGTATTTAGTTGATATCAGCCCGAGTCGGCATTATTCGGAAAATTTTTGAAACTCATTTTATGTGGGTGATAAATTAGTTTTTGTTATTGTGCTACAAAATACTAGCCGTAAACTGGTTTATATTGATTTTATTTTAAAAACAGTGAAAGAAACACATTACACACAAGGAAACGTATAATTAATTAAAGGTTGGTTTCCTTTCCATAAAAAATAATTTGTTCTTTCTTATCCATCCCGTTATTTCTACCGAATTATGAGTTTATTTTTTTCCTTATGTACCTATGACAATTCATTCGCACATAAGCCTTATTCCAATATCACATTACTATTGACTATTCTCAGAATACATACTGGACTATAAAGCTACCAGCTATCAGATATATTTTAATATTAAAATTTTCATAATATCCAATGACATTCCATAAGCGATGACAATATTTTATCGTCTCTATATAAAATTTTAAAGCCCAAACTGACGGTATAATATGAAATGCAGGTTTTTTACAGCTTCAAAGGCTTAATGCAATTTTGTGCATTTGTGACGAGATATTTGGATATTATTTTCTTAATCAAATTAATACTAATATGCTACTAAAAGTATTAACTAATTACGATTAATTATACGAGAGCCAAGTTCGAAATACAGCCGATAAAAATGTTTAAATTTTTCTAGCATAAAGAAATGTAGGTACATTATTAATTATGTAACTAAAGATCCATGTTAATACAACAATGTATCATAATATATTTTAAATAATTGTATATCTGTTTAACAATGCGATTATATTTTTATTTGTTTTATTTTTTCAGTCTAAAAGCCTTTTGTTGGAATTGTATGTGCCGGTGACCACACTCGGAGGTCGAGACTTGCGGTGGAATGAATTATTCGGATTTAAAACCATTGTAGAGTCCTTTTCTTAAATAATTTCACAGTAAAAGAACATGTAGATATATTATGTGAAATATATTATACAATTTCATACCTTTTCAGTAAATAATGGAAAAATATTTGCCTCCTATAGACTCCCAAAATTTATAATTTATACATTTCATAAATCATTCACAGGTTCCGGTTAGTAAGCAAAACTAATACTATGATGTAATTAACATTAAAAAAAAATGTTTTTCCTGTAGTGTTTAAAATACAGACTATAAGCCCCTCTACTCCCATAAATACCTGTGCACTGCACATTCAAATGAGCCATTTCAATTCAAAACAATGCGGCTAAATTAAAAATACACAAAATGCATCACGTTTGTACAGTGACGTGGCCTACGCAACCGGTCGGATAATGGTGGATGAAATACCCAAATCTCAAATAGTGTTTACTTAAAGCCAGGAGACATTCCACTACTATGGTAAGTTGCTTCGAGATCATTCCATGCTTTAAAAATTATATGAGAGACATTATGTGAGATGTATGTAGTGGTGAAACATAGGATAAACCTTATACCTAATATTGTAAAGATATTGAATGTACTACGTTAGTGCAAATAAAGGAGAAGAAAATTGTTAGTAGTAAAATATTATACAAATACTGTAAAAATGTAGAGTTTCAAGTGTACAATTTGTAGTCAGTAATTTCTTTATTGAGAAGTTAATTCATTCCATATATTTATTGTTATTTTCTAGACCTTTCAAACATATTGCTTCTATTTTATTCTATTGTCATGCCAAAACTACAGTTTACCCGATTTTGTGGAAGTATTTATTTATATGGAATAGAGGTTATTATTCTCACAAAACTTGACAGGTAAAACATTCAGTGGAAATTTGTTTAGCTATTATACCACAAACACACAAGCAAAGCCGAATGAAAAGCTAGTAGATAATAAGAAAAGAAATTCCACGCAGATAGAAATCAAAACTTATGTTAACACCTTCAATATTCGTGAGGAAACATCGATCACATGGCTTTATTCGATTATTCGAGTAACGATTCAAATCTGATATCGATTTATTTCCACTCGATACTCCGCACTATCTTTACATCGTAGTTACATCTGTTTACTATTCGGATAAAGAATCGATTGGATATCGAATTGATAAGCTTATCTGTTATTATGTTTTTAAATTTTCATTTTATCATACAACATCATACGTTACATGTATTTTTACAACCGACTAACATACAAAAGCAATATATTTTTGATTATTTCGATACGTATTTTGATGAAAATATATTTTAGAGAATACTAAAAATTCTTACGTTAAAGGTTCGATTAACGGACCTAACTGTAATTAGTCTATCCGCTAGGAAGCTATGATAGGAACGGTTTCCCAAACAACTCACTCTAAAAACATATTTCCAAAATATGTACTTATATTGTATATTGCATTCGCTTTCGAAAAATCATAGTTACATATTTGCACATCATACAGTTTTGAACGACTCTGCTTGATGTCCAAAAGGATACGTCTGACTTCTTTATTGAATGCGTTTTTCAATTCGTATGTTTATCTCCACGATCTATCTTATACAGTTTCAACAAATATAAACATGAAGTTTTACAAGTTTTGTTTACAATCCACGAATCATGTGTTGTTGACAAATTATTAAAAATCTTGGTGATTTATTGGTGATCATTGGGTTGGTTTATAATGAAAAAACATTATTAAATGTTGAGCCGTTTTACCTCGATTGAGCCAGGATATAAAAAGTATACTTTAGTCGGTATGAGAGGATATCTTTCTAATGAGTGAAAGTAGGTATTATTTTCCATTCAAATCAACACATTTTATCCTTGTTACCTCTGTTAGCTACCACAATCGAGAGTTTCGTACTGGAAATTATTGGGCGTCTCATCAAAATAAAGCTAATCACGGAAAATTAGCTTGATAGTAATCAAGTGCAAAAATGGGCGATGGATCCTGAACTAAAATCGAAGAAATCTCTCATATTTCCTCTTTGTCATATTATAATTAGTGTAGATTACTTGTTATGTATGTTACAAAATTTAATCGCACGGCAGCCGATCACAGAAATTTCTAAGTTCCCATCAAACAAACTAAGAAATTATTAAACATTCATTACGAAAGTTTATAGGTTTGGAGCACACGCTCAAAATATAATTCAATAAACCGCACAGAACTAAGAAACTCAAAACATATTCAATCAAAATTCGCAATTGACGAATACTCCCAAATCTGTAGCATCTTGTTAAACCATAACGACGTATCTCCAATCCTTGATATGCTAAAATCGTCCTTGAAGACGCATATTGATATATCTTGATAGCTATTATAGCTTGGCAGGGTGGACACTATTTCAAAAGGTATCTGCCGCCCACCTGTGACGCGTAAAGAGAAGTTATGTGTTCAATTTTGTTCAGAAAGCGTATTTAACGTTATGTCAGTAATGAATATAAGAGCAGATTTATATTTAAATTGACAAATTTTGTAGTTCTAAATTTTGTAGTAAGTTTGTAGTGCTTTCGTGAAGATACTTTGCAGAGTTTACTTTATAAAGTAGTAAATATTTGACTTACGATTTAGATAATCGTACTAATATTATAACGATACAACAACAAACAAAAATATTAAATAAATCCTTTAGTATTTCAAATCAATTATAAGTAAAATATATTTAGATTATTAGATAGATATTATAGAGTTTTTGATGAGTAGTCTGAATAACAATAATATATCTACTAATATTATAAAGCTGAAGAGTTTGTTTGTTTTTTTGAACGCGCTAATCTCAGGAACTACTGGTCCGGTTTGAAAAATTATTTCGGTGTTAGATAGCTCATTTATTGAGGAAGGTTATATATCAAACCACGAAGCGCAGCTAGTATGAAATATATATGAAACAGGTGACTAATGTTCGATGACGATATTTTTAAAAACCTGAAATTAATAGGTAGAGCTTTTAATATCAGAATCTCTAGAATCTCATATTTATTTATTTATTTATTTATTTATTAGAAATACCAACGTTTGTTTACATTGTTTCATTAATTATTAATTACAGACTTATTGTATTACAGACTTATTCTAAATGTAACAAACAATTATAGGTATTCACAACATGCAAATATAAATTACACAAACTGACAATTTTAATTGTAAACTCTACAGCGAGAAGAGAAAAAACAACATCTATATATATAATAAAACTAAGTCGATAAAATGTGCGTGCCGATAAAACTTAAAAAGGAGTCCCGACACGATAAAGGGACTTATGTGGTGTGATAGCCCTTTATCCCCCCTCGAACAAGAAAGTTCCCGTTTTAATCTAAAGGGCATGTTTTTAAAGATATAAGGGACTTTCCGACCCTTCAACTTGGAAATTAAGTGCAGTGGCGCCATCTGTTATCGAATATTTGAACTTCGGAGACTATATTACACTCCAATAGACATAGTGTGTAGTCTCCATAGTTGTGAGCCATTGCAGCATGTGTAGTAGTGGCGCGAAATTTAAAATTCCAATTTCAATAAAATCTTAAATTTAAATTTTGTGTATTTATACGTCATTATTTAACGTATATTTTGGAGTTAAAGTGACATAATTTTAGTTATCCAAATTAATTCTCAAAATATTAAAAAATTTAGGTTTTTAAATTTCGCGCCTTTACTACATACGCTACCGCTACAGAAGCTAGAAAGTTCCCGTTTTAATCTAAGGGCGTGTTTCTAAAGATATAAGGAACTTTCCAACCCTACATAGTGGCGCCATCTGTTATCGAATATTTGAACTTCATTCAGGACAACGATTGTTTGGGTTGCATTTCCAAAAGCGTTGCGAGCAAATTTCAATAAAGTCTTAAATTTAATTTGTTGCTATAATAAAGTTATTAAATTTTGTGTATTTGTACGTCATTAGCTAACTTATATTTTGGAGTTAAAGCGACATAATTTTAGTTATCCAAATTAGTTCTCAAAACCTTAAAAAATTTAGGTTTTAAAATTTCGCGCTTTTAGTACAAATGCTACCGCTATAGAACCTTTTATTATGGCGGACGATAGTGACCAGAATACTCTAGAAGGTGTGAGAGAGAAAATATTTTCAAATTTTCTCGAATATTCTAGAGCCTAGCTCTCTGAATATATAAGAGCCCGGTGTCGCTCACCAGAGTTAGTTTAATTTGAACAGCGAAACGAGCGATTTCAAAACGAAAATAAGAGAAGTTATCTGTGAGCCTTTATTTAGAAGTATCACGTGTGAGTATTTTTAATAGTGTGTTTAATTAACTCTCGATTTTGAAACGAAATAGAAATAAGTTATTTGTGGGTTTTTTTCGTGAAATTTCCTTATAATATTAACAACATGTAACCCATCAAACCCAAAACAGCTATGGGACTCTTTCAAAAGGAGTATGAGTGATGATATATTGTACCAAGTCCGACAAGCTAATCCTGAACTGACTATAGAATTCAATGACGAGATCTTCAATGAAACACTCATTCGCTTAGAAGATAAATGTTTAGCAATAAATAATCAAGCCTAAGTAGAACTTGGAATGCCAGCACCACAAAGAAATGCTTTTAGTGTGCTAAACTACGAAATTATGAAGGAAAAAAGTTACAACATCAATCAACTACTTGAATACAATGCTCACAACTCTCAATGACAATAAAAAAAAAGTTTACGACGTTATAATGAGCCGGATAAATAACGATATTGGTGGAATTATTTACTTGGACGCACCAGGAGGCACCGGTAAAACGTTTCTCATAAATCTAATACTGGCGGAAATACGTGCTAAAAAACTCATCGCACTGGCACTAGCATCATCTGGCATTGCAGCCACACTTATGGAAGGAGGACGATCTGCCCATTCTGCCTTACAACTACCATTGAATATAGCCGAACAACAATTCCCGGTATGTAAAATTTCAGGAAAATCTGGACGTGGTAAATTCTAAACCAAGCTAAAATTTTCATCTGGGATGAATGCACCATGGCCCATAAAAAATTTATAGAAGCCATGGACAGAACATTACAAGAATTGCGAAAAAACTCTGAAATAATGGGAGGAGCTCTACTCATACTCTCAGGAGATTTTCGACAAACACTTCCAGTTATTCCCAAGACAACATCAGAAGACGATATCAATGCATGCTTGAAAAAATCACATCTCTGGCTACAAGTCCAAATACTGCAATTAACAAAAAACATGAGAGTTGAATTATCAAGAGATGAAACAACAGCACAATTTGCTAAAATACTTTTACAAATCGGCGAAGGTACATATCCTACTGACCAAACGACCGGCCTCATTGAACTTAACAGTGATTTCTGTAATATAGCCACTACTGAAGACGAACTAATCGACAAAATTTATCCAAATATTATTCAGAACTATACTAATGCAGAGTGGTTATTTCAAAGAGCAATTTTGGCCACTAAAAATAATATTGTTGACGATATCAATTTTAATATTCTGAAGAAAATACCTGATGAAGAGAAAATATATAAATCGATCGACACGATGGTATCTATTGAAGAAAGTGTCAACTTCCTCACTGAATTTCTAAACTCTTTACAAGTACCAGGAATGCCATTACACTGCCTTCGTCTGAAAATTGGAACTCCAATCATACTACTCAGAAATCTCAACTCCCCAAAATTATGTAATGGAACTAGAATGATCGTAAAACAGCTATCGAATAATATCATTGAAGCTGAACTTATTTCTGGAAAGACCAAAGGACAGACAGTATTTATACCTAGAATACCACTGATCTCTTCGGAATTGCCATTTCAATTTAAAAGACTGTAGTTTCCAATAAAATTAACCTTTAGTTTTACAATTAACAAAGCGCAAGGACAAACTTTAAAATATTGTGGCATTAACCTCAAAGAATCCTGCTTCTCTCACGGTCAGCTATATGTAGCTTGCTTCAAGAGTAGGAAATCCGAAAAATTTATGTATATATACTCCGGACAATAAAATGAAAAATGTTGTTTATAAACAAGTATTGTAAATAATGAGAAAACGTTTTC
Organism: Colias eurytheme; assembly: GCF_061535395.1. Classification (NCBI taxonomy): domain Eukaryota; kingdom Metazoa; phylum Arthropoda; class Insecta; order Lepidoptera; family Pieridae; genus Colias; species Colias eurytheme. The sequence continues at coordinate 739,663 of NC_142997.1, read as the reverse complement.
AATAAATTTTTTTTTTACTTTTTACGTCATAGTTTATTTTTTTATTTCGACTCTACCACGTCATCTCATATCAACTCCCGGGCGAAGCCGGGTTTTTTAGCTAGTTAAATTATAAAATAATATAAGACAATAAATAGTTGCGTCTCATTACTAACACATAACTATAATAAATTGATTCTTCTATTTTGGTGTTAGAACATAAGGCTAAGAAAATAATATAATTTTTAATAACTATGACTACATGCTATCCATTAAGCTTACATACAAACAATTTACGAACAGTTCGGAGAGATGTATTATTAATATCGATGATATCACCATATTTATTTACCATCTTGCACAGTCTTGGAATAGGAGAGTTGGCTCCGAACTTACACCTACGGACTGGTGGAACAAGTGGCTCAATTTGCTTTCGGGGGTACCTACTAGGGACACGAAAATTTACTTTATTCAAAAGTTGAGGGCAGTCAATTTTATTATTTAACAATTTTAATGCAAAAATAAGATCGATTAAAATTTGCCGTTCCTCTAAAGAAGTCATTTTGAAAAATGCCAGTCTATTAGTGTAGGAACGCAAACTATTTCTTGACAGTCCGTTTGAATAAATTAAATGCCAAATAAATCTTTTTTGAATTCGTTCTATTCTTAACATGTGTGTCGCATAGTGAGGTCTCCAAACCACCGATCCGTATTCCAAAATGCTTCGTACTAATGAGTTGTATAGCGAAATTTTTAAGTTATTATCCCGAAATACTTTTATATTTCTAATTAAAAATCCTAGCATTTTATATGCTCGGGAGGTAATGTACTCTATATGAGGAACGAAAGTTAACTTAGCATCAAAAACAATGCCCAGATCTTTAACTTGGTTCAGTCTCTGAAGAGAAGTGCCATTGATACCATATGTGTATGCGACGTTAGTGCTTTTTCGTGAAAAAGTAATAAAGTGGCACTTATCTGAATTTAATTCCATGCCATTATTTTGGCACCAAGAAGCAATGCTCTCGAGATCTGATTGTAGTTTGATACAGTCTTCTATTGAATTAATTTCTTTAGATATTTTCAGATCATCGGCATATAGATAAGATTTCGATGATTTTACGGTAGTGACGATATCGTTAATGAAAAAGTTGAAAAGAAGAGGCCCTAAATGAGAGCCCTGTGGAACACCAGACGTAATTCTTTTAGAAGATGAATTGAATCCATTGACCACCACAAAAAAACTGCGACTAGATAAATATGATCTAAACCATTCCAAAAATATGTTGGATATACCGTAAGCTGAGAGTTTGGCAACCAAGACACTATGACTCACCCGGTCGAAAGCCTTACTGAAGTCAGTATATACAACGTCAACCTGTTTCCGTGAATCCAGTGATTCAATTAAAGTTTCACAAAAATCCACAAGATTGGTTGTTGTTGATCGTGAAGGTACAAAGCCATGTTGGACATCATGTAAGAACAATTTGAAGTGATTTTGGAGGAAAGGACAAATTAAAGCTTCCAAAACTTTAGCAAATGTGGACAAAATGGAAATTGGTCTATAGTTTTGAATAGAATTCTGAGGGCCTGACTTATGTATTGGTACCACCTTGGCTGATTTCCAATATAACGGAAAGCACCCAGTTTTAAGAGATCTATTATAAATAAATGAGAAAGGCACAGTCAACTGTTTAGCACATTCAACCACAAAAATTGAGGGAATTCCATCGGGCCCAGCTCCTTTATTTTTATCGAGTGATTTAAGTTTTTTAAAAATTGTATCATTATCGATCTGTGGTGGCACTAATAACGGACTATTATTCCTAATATTAAAGAAATATTCAGAGTTTATGCAGTTATTGTAAGAGTCTCCACTAACACTTGTATATATAGAACCAAAATATGAAGAGAAAAGCTCACAGATATGGGAACCATCTGAAGTTGTCACCTCACCGTCAGTCATAAGAGCCGGATAAGCACCAGTACCGCCACGTTTCGATTTAACATAACTCCAAAAAAATTTTGGGTTGCGACTAAATTCATTTTGAAGATTTTCCAAATATCGACTATAGCAGACAGATGCCAGACGCTTGCAGCGTGAACTAATCAACTTGAATTCAAATAAATCGCGGGGATTTTTGTAATTTTTGAAACGCCATCTTAATTTATTTTTCTCTTTTAAACAAGTTATCAAAGAACGGTCATACCACGACGGATATTTATGTCTTGGTTTATTTTTTAAGGGCACCGATTCACGTATTATTTTTTGAATATTTGCATAAAATAAATTAACCATATCATTGACGTTATCAAGTTTACTCAAAATAGTATCCCAATCAATTAGTGCTAATTTTGAACGTATCTCATCATAATCTGCCCGTCGAAAATTTAATTGTGGGCTATCATTGTTAAAATGTAATTTATTATCACGCATAAATAATATATCAATTTCTAGGGGTGGATGCAAGACATCAATATTGCTTAAGGCATCGTGGGATTGTTTGATTGTGCAGGATGGCAAATTACTCAAAATTAAGTCAAGAATTTTACCAGATGTATTTAAAATAAAATTATGTTGTGTTAAATTATTTGTATGCATAAAGTCAGTTAAGGAGCGCCCTAATTCAGGAACAACATAATCACTGCTAGCATTATTTAGTAAAGCCCAATTTATACTACTCATATTAAAATCTCCAAGTATACAATATTCACAAGTTTGATTACATTCTAATATACCACTGCATTTGTCCAGGAACCCGTCCAGCATAGAACGGTTAACAGGTGGCGGCAAGTAAATTACACAGAAAGCTATTTGCCGAGTAAATTTACTCTTAGAATAGGGCAAATCGACAAGAACCCAAAGATCTTCCAGGTCTGTCTCCCACCCACATACTCTACGTGAACTAAATTGTCTCGACACAGCGATTAGTACGCCACCACCGTCCCTTTTGAAACTGAATCTAGTATCATTTCTATCTCTTCTATACACTATATATCTTGGATCAAAAAGCTCGCTACTAGCCACACTACTATTTAACCAGGTCTCAGTTAAAACCACTATATCGTAATTATTACACAACACTTGACGATAAAAATTATGAGTTTTTGTTCTTAAGCCTCTAGAGTTTTGATAGTATACATTTAAACTATCGAATTTTAAATTAAGTTAACAATAAATATTATCAAACTAGTTACACCTAAATAAGATTGTCTAATGATATTTTATTTTTAACTTGAATATATTGAGAACCCTCATTTTTCCTTATAAAAATTTTGCCATTACGAATCCAGGTAAATCTATATCCTTTTTCTTTTGCTTTAATTCTTGCCGCCGCGTGCAAAGATTTGTTAGCAGGTGACAAGTGCTCGTTGACAAAAATTGGGGAATTACCCGGCAGACCGACATGGGCAGTATTCAATTTGCTTTGAGGGTTCTCCTTGTTAAACTTAGAGACAGCAGCAATAACCTGATCGCGCAAACGCACAGACGAAAGTTGAACAACTATGGAGCGAGGTCTAGGATTTTCCGTTTTTGTCTTCGCTGTGCGAGTGCAATGAAGGACATTATCAGAGCTTAAGTCACAGCCAAGGATATTTCCTAAGTGTGCAACAATATCTATTAAATTTTCATTTTTACGTTCAGGTACACACTGCAATTCAATATTGTTTTGACGAAGTTGCTGTTCTATTTGATTAATGCGTACACATAAATCTTCTATAGTATTATTCAATATTGTATTTTGTTTATCCAGGTCGGTTAATTTAACCTTAGAAATCTCGTAATCTTTTTTCATTTCATCGTATTGGTTACTAATAAAATTGATTGAGTCAGTAATTGTGGCCAATTCTAATCTAATAGGCTTTAGCTCTTTGTTGATAGCGCTCATTAAATTATCTTGCATCGAAGAGAAAATGTCGGTCATAGTACTCTTGATAACATCTTCCACCACCTCACGAATATCATTCCGGGTAAAAGACGACATGGATTTGTCCATGGGTGGAGAATTTAGGGCTTGTCTTTTACTCCCCCTTGTTGTAGTGATATTGCGTACCGGTGTGCTATCATTTTTAGATGATTTGGGTATTGTACGCACACAGTCAGGACAACTCCAAACAGCACGCATTTCCGAGTTAAATACAGCTTCATCCAACGACATGCATGCATAATGATAGGTTTTAGTGCATTTTAAACATTTTATAAATTTGTCACTGTTGTCTTTAGCTGGTGTACAACATCCCCATTTCAATTTATCCATATTAATATATTAATAATTTACTGACAACAATTAATCCAAAAAAAAAATCCTCACAGATGCAAACTGGGTTCACAAAGCATTTGACGGGTCTGAGTTGTTTAATCTATGACAAAACGGCAGTAAAAGACTCACAATGATAATCGCAAGCAAGCCGTATTCCGCAAGCCGTATTCGCTCTTCAGGCAATGCGTACAGATGCTAAAACTGCGCGGATATACGCGTTATAATAGTTCATCACCGTCACTTTTATTTTATTAACTGCCCGCACACAAAGTTACTATTGTATAATGTTAATACTTTATAAACGAATTAAAAGTTCGTACGAAATGTTTTTATCACTGCACAATCTGAAATCGTGAATGTTCTGTTTATACTAAAAATATATTGTAACTGCACGTCGAAACGTGAACTTTAAACTATTTTTATGATTTAAAAATTAAGCACTGATAAAACAATATGTTAACTTGTGAATTTATGAATAATATATGAATAATATATTTATTTTAAAATTAGAAAATTCATAAAAATACACGTGCATATATTGCAAAAAATACCTAAATTTGTCCTAAACCTAATCCTACTTACGAAACACCACTATTCATCATAGCATTGATAATTGTTCCACGTGATCATAAATCACCATCAAAAACCGGTATTTAAGTAGCAGACCCAATTATACATATCTCACGAACATCACCTAACTTGTCAACTGTACAATAAAAAATATATAACAATAGAATGGGAATCGTAAACGCCACGGGTGGTCCGTGGTCGAGGTAAACATTGGAGTTTATATTTTTACACCTTTCGTCATTTCTATGTATAACTATGTATGTATATGTATACATATACATGTATAACAGTTGGTTGGTGATAACTGTATATTATTTATAGTAAAGTTTGGTGATTAATTCGTAGGATTAAATAATAAATTGAAATCTCAATAACGGTAAAGGTGTGTATTTCCAGACGGATTTTTAATTGAAGTTTAAATCTAAATACAAATTTCTAGTGGCTTATAACGTTATAAAAATAAGTAGGTAATTAGAAATGTAGGTACATAATTAGAAATATAGTGAATACTCTTTCTTCCGAAAAAAACTAATACATATTTACTTGGTTCGTGTAAATTTAGTAATTCGAATAGTAGGATTAAGTAATATCTAAACTAAATGACCATTTACAAAATATAAAACCTAATTATTTTGAATTAAATATCTTCCTACGATAATTCATTCATCACAAATATTTTTCAAACCTCATATGATTTGGAAGTTATATAGGGCTTCAAGTAATGTGCTTCGTCAGGGTCCATTCTGTACAATAGCTTTGGATCTACAATGTAGTTGTTGGACCTAACAGTTGCAGTAAAAGGGTTTGACAGAATATTTGTGTTAGAAAAGAAATTGAGAAAAGAATTATAAAAAAAATATTAAAAAGAATTATAATTTCATTGAGAGATCTATAAAAATGGAGCTTATGGCCTTTATTCTAATTCCTACGTGACTTATTTCATACATATTGGATCAGTAGTTTCTGAGATAAATAGTGACAAACATCCTTACATACCACTGTATATTAATGAGATGTTTTGTAGTTAAAACCTTTCAAAAAGCTTATAACTACAAATCATCGTTTGAACTAATTAATTATCACACTATCGATAGAACCCAGTTATAAATAACATATTTAATAAATTAAACCATACATCACCATAACAGTTCTGATACTTAATAGCGGCTATTATCTCTGATTAATATACATAAAAATCAAGCCGAATTTCACGAGCCTCCCACGTACATTCAATACTTGAATTAATCACTATTAAAATCGATTTTTCAAGTATATATCGATATAGTTTAATTTTACACCCACGCATAAAGACTACAATTTTTTTTATTGTATGATAGGGAAGCCGCTTGACCACGATCTCGCCTGATGGTAAGCTGAGATGTGGCCTAAGATGGAGCGCGCTTCCCTAGAAGGTACCGGTTCACTCTTCGCTTGAAGACCCCCATATTGTACTCGTCAATACAATAATATGTTTTTATTGTATTGTTATCACGTTAGATAAAGTTAAATCAAACTCGATATCGTATGTTGATATGGAAGTTGTAAAATCCTTTATTGATATTATATATTATACATGTGGTTAAATAGGATTCGTGTTGGGATTTTATACGGCAATTATTATAAAATTGAAACAATGACGATAGTGTGACTGATTTGATAAAGGAACATGCTCCAGAATTCTCATCTGTACTCAGATAGACAGCTAACAAGTGACGGCATAGTGCTTATTTATTGTATGCTCTTATATCGTTCTAGATAGGTCACCTGGTGGTTCAAATAACCCATAACTTTTTCGACATGGACCTGTAGTCTATTATCAATTTTCTTTTTTTCGTATTTATATAATATACATATTTATAATTTTGTTTTATAAATTAAATGTAGTTAATTACTAAGTCTATGAATTATCGTTTCAATGTATTCGTATAAAGAAATATTGAAAGAAATCGCTGACTGATAATTGATTACCTATGAGATGGCTTATAATAATTAACATTAATAACAATAAATTTGATTTCAATTAGGTGGGTTAGTAGGTACGTAGTCTGGAAAAACCACCACCTAATATTATTTATTTCTTAGCTTTAAAAGCGCAAATCATAAAACGTATCAATGTAAAGTTTCTTTTCTCATATTAACCTTATAAATTTAACCAAAATTAATCCATTAAATTAATTAAATTATACTTTAGCAAGGTTCATTAAATAAATTCAGAAAATAAATCCAAAACCTACTTTGACTAAAGCTATGCGATACGCTAGTAGGTACTAACCTACTTTTAGTCCTTAATCCTGTCTCTTTAGTAAACACTGCTTTCTTTGCCTTAAAATGTAAGGTAGAGCGATTTAGTAGTCTCTTTTTTTTATTTTCGGTGCTGAAGCTAAATAAAAAGTAAAAACTATATATTATTCTAATCCTACTAATATTATAAATGCGAAAGTTTGTGAGGATGTGCATGTGTGTGTTTGTTACTCTTGCACGCAAATACTACTGAACCGATTAATATGAAATTAAGTACACAGATAGAGGGTAACTTGGATTAACACATAGGATAGGTTTTATTCCGGAAATCCCACGGGAACGGGAAATATACGGGTTTTCCGTTGAAAACGCGGGCGAAGCCGCGGGCGGAAAGCTAGTAATTTATAAAGCGTTTCAATGCCATATAGTTCAAAATTAAAGAATAATTACTATTGTCGAATTTAGTAATATCTTCCTTTTTTGACGTGGTTAAAAATATTATATCCAATGTCCATATACCTACAGCTTATTATTATAAATGCAAAAGTCTATCTGTATGTTTGTGACGCTTTCACGGATTAACAATGTGGATGAACTTCAAAGTCAGAATAGTGGTAGACCCAGGGCAAAACATTAGTGACTTTTCATTTCAAAATCAATCCCTGTATTATTGAAATGAGGTATGAAAGTTTTTACAGGTGAAACCGCGCGGCACAGATAGTATATAAATAGAGCAATTATTATATTACTTGGAATCTTTGATTAAATATTGATTAGCAATTATTGGAGGAATATTATTTTGTAAACAAGAATACAATGAAACTTGATTCTGCGTAAGAAATTCTAGGAAAAATATTTTATTTATTAAATTAGTAAGCCTGGCGACAAGCTTTTATATCACAAATATTCTGTAATTAATGGTTTTATTTCGTTTCACTTTTATTATTCTTGAAAATATGATTTAAAATATTATTAGTGAGTTGTTACAAATTAGTAGTAGTTACCTACTTGATAAAATTTCACGCACATACAGACGAATACAGGTGAAAGACTTTGTTTTGTAATATGTATTGATTTTAGAGATCTGTTGGCTTTTTTATCATGCACACGCGTATATTAAAGTTCTTTATATAATATTGTATTAAATCTATCTATATTTTAAAAACGATTTATGAATTTGTGTTACTAAGCGAAAACTCGATAACGGCTCGACCAATTCGGCAATTTTTCTTAACTTTTTGTTAAGGCAGGAAGCTTCTTATGGAATGAAAACACGAAAGGGAAATAGAACAGAAAAATGTCTACTAGGGCTATAATAAATATATGAAGGACGGATGGACAAACATTAGTTTCTATTAATTCACGAATATTACTGGAATTTAATACGCAGGTATGGTCTGAATTACACGGCAAAATCCCTGGTCAAAGGCTAACAGTATAGCAATTTGTTTTAATGTAAACGTAATCAATTTTAGGAATTGATAGATCCTCGTAAAAGCTTGTGGTAAACCATTTATGATTGCATATGAAATAGAGAGTTGTAAGCTAAATAAATATGTATGTATGTGTATCTGTGTGTCTGCCTGGTGAAACGAATGAGCTTTTTTAAGTTTTATTTTTACCCTTTGATAATTTGTTTCTTAATCTAGACGTGGTTCTTACTTCTTATTATAATACAGCATCAAAGAATCCAATCTGATTTTTATTCAAAGCGCAAAAAATATAAGGATTTTAAAATTATTTTCACTTAAAAAGTTTTAGACGTTAATTTTAACTTTGTCGCTAATTTAAAGTTTGTCTGAGTTTAGCGCTTTCAGTATATTTTTTGTAAGCTCTTAACATTAAACAATTGCGGATAAAAGTTCAACAGATTTTATATGCGAAATGTTGCTCTGATAGTCTTTTATGAAAACGTGGTTAGTAAAATTAAACTTTATTATATCAGTATCAAGACACATTATCCCTTGTAGCGTATAGGGTAGATGCAATCTATTGTTGGATTTATCGATTTTCTCATGTGTATGTAGAAAATAAACTTTCTAAGCACTGCTAGATAGAAATATTTTGTCATATTATTAAGTTTTAAAAAAGGTTTCCGTATTATCGTATTCGTACAATTAATATGACATTTGGTATACTTAAGTACTTTTCTATATTTATAGCCACAAAAACCTTAAAATTTCCTTATTTATCTCCACAGTACTTACAGGCAATTTTTACATTTTTCTAGTTAGAGAAAGCTCGTACATTATCCTACTTTACGATAAGCTAGGAAGGCTCGACTGCCACGCATAGAATTGTACACCCGTGAAATCAGAAATTGATGTCTTCATTCCGATTATAATTATCCATCATCCAAATATACACCCTATGTGTATAGCAATAAGTCATAATACGGCTTGTCGGAGTAAACCACTTCATTATGTACTTAGGTTGTTGAAGGCAACAAGTCTATTACTGATTATCCACGACTGATATGGCCTTTGTAAGAGGATTATTGAGTAAATTACTAAAACTGGTGGAAGACACGACAAATGGATGTTTGGTATCAATTAAGGAATGAACAATAGATTGCTGGATAATGTTTCTTCTGTGGAAAAGACACGGCTTTTTTAGTAAAGGAGCTGTAAAAATGAACTTTAAAATTTATCTGCACAATTATAACATCACTGATCCAATTGGTGAAAGGTGTTATGAGAAAAGAAATGTTAAACATCCAGAATGTTCCAGAATAACAAATCAAATATATTAGCGATGATATATTGTGTTCTCTTAGAGAACACAATATATCATCGCTTGAATGCGAATGCGAGAAGCATTAGGTATGCATCTATTTCATTAATATATTTAATTTTGTTTAACCTTTTTAATTTAAATAGGTGATCACCTTTCTGAAATGTTATATACTGAAGCTACTTTTAAGATATAAAAAGCCTGTAATGATAAACAAATTAAATTAACACATATCAAATAGATATCTCAGATAACATAAGTAATTACAGCCATGTTTCACTTAAAATTAGTTGCTCTGAATATTCAAAGATAAATTCAAGAGAAAATATAACATTATAGCCTTAAAAACAAGTGAATAGCAACGGTAAATATTTTTAATTATTCCGTTTGAACGGTTAGACGAACCAACCAATGGCTTGTTCAGAACTGAGACGCAGAAATAATTCAATTTTCTATTTCATTATGGAGTGGAAATTGCATGAGATAGACAAGTTAGATAGCTCAGTTGGAATGTTTTCAAAACTTCTTTGGTTTTAGTTTGTATATGGTAAGATAGGGGTATATTGATCGCTTATATTTGATTGTATTTGGTTTACAAGTCAGTAAATTCTAATTCAGTTTATGTTTTGTGTGTATTAAGCTTATTATTAATTAAAAGGAATTGTCCATATGGGACTCGAAAGAAAAAATCAAAACTTTTTAGGTTATTTGATATAGTACTAGCTTCCGTAAGTCGTAGTAAATTTTAAACATTAATATTAAGTTACGCTTATTTAGTATTTAATAAAGTAAAGCCAAACATGTGTTTAATTAGATTTCAAATTATTTCTTAGTTTAGTTTCTAGGTAATATTGTAAATATTTTACTTAAATACTAACTAAGAGAATGACTAATAAATCCACACCCAGTTTAGTGTAATAAGATAGTATAGTAAGCTTTGATTAGTTATAGTATAGTAAAAGAGCTGATGATAATATTTTGCACGATCTTTGCATACACATTGCGGGCTATTATTGTCACATTAAAATATTGTATGGGCTAAATCTTATATATAAAATTCTCGTGTCACAATGTTAGTCTGCATACTCCTCCGAAACGGGTGGACCGATTCTCATGAAATTTTCTGTGCATATCGGGTAAGTCTGAGAATCGGCCAACATCTATTTTTCATATGTACCACGGGCGAAGCCGGGGCGGACCGCTAGTAATTCATATAATTTGGGATATTGCGTCTTGAAAATCTAAGAATTTTTAGTAATTCTTATGATGATTAGATACTATTACAATTACGTTAACGTTTGTACCATTATTTCTGTTTATGTCTCGATTTTTAAAGTGGTCTGATAATTTTGAGTTAAACACATTTCATGATTATTTGGATGTATCAACTGGTTAGTAAAAAGCTAGTAGGAGAATATAAAGATCAATCCCGTTACAATACAGTTATCATTAGACCAAGTAACTTTAATATTCTTCATAGTACAAATACAAAATACAAAAATCTTTATTGTTGCATAAACATTTTGTAGATAATACAATGCACTAATCTCCACACTAGGATTCCCTGTGTTGTGGAGAATAGTCTCTTACAGCTTACGTCTATTTACACAGTTTATACAGAGGTAAATTCTTAACTACGAAAATACATGCAATATGCTATTTGAATAAATTTCTGAGTGAATGAGATAGGATGGATGTCTTGAGTGAGTTTGTAGAATTATTTTAATGGTCTGAGGAAGTTTTCGGTGTGTTCGTAGTCCAAACCACAAAGGAAATTTTTTATATGTTTTTTGCATTGCCTCTTGGTCAGGGGTAGGAGGTTAGTTGCTAAATTTAGTTTTTCGTAAATAAAAGGACCCATGTATAGATATGATTTTTTGCCAAAATTTAGTTTAGTTTTAGGTCTATTCCATTTTCTACATCTTTGGGAACGAGAAGGGACATACATATTTGATGGTGCAGTTTTGTGAAACCGAAGAGCGACCGACATAATGTATAGTTGTCGCACTCGCATACAACCGGTCTCCTGGTAGAGGATATCAGTTGGGTAGCGACGGGGTTTCCTATATGATACCTTTAGTATGGCTCGTTGGGAACGCTCTACTCTCATTAAGTGTGTTTTATGTGCAGCACCCCATACTACAATGCAGTAGTTGATTATGGATTCGCATAATGAGCAGCAGATCATTTTAAGCAGTTTGTCCGAAGCGACTTGGCCCATTCTTTTAAATATATATATTAGCTTACGTAGGCGACCTGAGACATAATCAATTTGTTTTTTCCAGTTGAGATGGTTATCTACATAGACTCCAAGATAACGAATATTTTGAACTTCTTCGAATGCGGAGTAAATACATATTAAAGTTCCTACATCAGTTCTTAAACTATACTATACTACCGACTACGCTGTAATTTCAAATTAAGTGAACGCCCATGATATGTATCTATTAAACTGTCTCTCATATAGATTAATGATAAAGTGCCGGCTTTGTATTAAATAGTGGGGTTTTAATATCGCACAAAACCTCTATTTACAGGCATGATTATAGTAAATTAATAGGATAATAGGGATATGTTTTGTCCATGCTAAGATAGAAGCAAAACACATCCATAAAGAACTACCATTAGTTCTTAAGTTTCTTAGTAATTATCCTTAATGATTCAGTTCTGTGAAATTAATAACCCTTAACCAGAAAGTAAATACTCAGTTTTTGTGCATCTGTTTGAGCTTATGGTAAAATTTGTATTTTACTATACCGACCGACGTGGAATTACTGACGTGACGAGGAATTATATTAATTAACTATAATAATATTATCTTGCATAATTCACACATTAATTGTTCGCTGCTAATGTCCTTAGTATATTCTTAAGCAGCTGTTTCTGTTTTACCAATGAAAACAAATTTTCACTTCGAACCGTTTTTTCCTTACCGGGAAACAAACAAAATTTTCAGCCTAAATAATAATAAATTAGTAGGTATAGCTAATTAAAAAAAACGTTCCCACTGTTCATAAATAAGTAAATCCAGCTATTTGTCACAGTACGCTACCGTTTTCCATTTGCCATGAACCTTCATACAGTGAACGCACTGCAGTATGCAGATGTAATCTTAGTTAACTAATCCGATACAGATCTTACGCTATTGTATTAATTCTGACCGTAAGTGACGCAGGATTAGGTCATTGGTTATGTTTAGTGGCTGGTGGTCGTGTTCTGTGATGGGATATCGATCCTATTTTAATATCCCACGATTATTAAACATATTGATGTTGTTAAATGAATGATGGTATGTTATAATTTTATGATGCAAAGATACTACTGGTGAACTACACTTTACAACAAAGGAAATGATTAAGAAATAATTTTAAAAGACTCAAATTAACTTAAACGGAGTACATTTTTAATATAATTGTTTATGTTATAAATATAATATTTAATACCAAATTGGTCTTATTGTTTCAATAAATTAAGTTACGTATAGTAGAGCCATTTTAACAGGCAACATACTACACATTATATTCTTAAAACTAACCTTATTGCACGCCTCATAAGCGAAGCGTTGAGGTGGGTACTACTGTCACTTCGCGCAAAACATCTGATTTTTCAAACTTAAAATGTCTTTATGTATCATACATTGCACTTGTAAGATAATACATACACACACATATTAAGAAAAAACACTATTTTTAACGTTCATGATATTTTTGATGTCATTTTTGTTATTTAAACTAGTTAAAAAACAGTTTAAAAAAGTTCTGTCTTGGACGTCCGTGTGTCTGTATGTGCGGATCCTTTTTCTTGTTAACACGATAGCGACCGAAATACTTTACTAATCGAGTCTTTTTTTTTCTCTTACGCTTGAGTATGCTCAGGAATAGAACCCTTTCATTTTTCAGGGTCTGATTCGATGTGGTTTAATTGTTATTAAATAAACAAAAATAATAATTAATAAATATTTATTAAAAAAAAATTATGAGGCGTGCACTTTTGGATTTTCCAAATTATTTTTTAAATATTGTGAATTTAATGAATTTCAGTAAAAGTTATCGATAAAAAATCGTTAGTGTTTACAAAATCGTTGTTTACCTTTATTTATATCTAACATTAAGTATATCCCTTAAAATATAACCCCGAAATACCTCGCAAAGATCGAATAATCAGCTAAAACCCTTCCAAGAGCATCTAAGATCGAAGGGCCACTGTTAATTAACTAAAAAGCGATTGTAATTCTCACTGACAAGTTGTTAAAGCCATTTTAACTGACCGTTTCACTGTCAGCATCGGTTCCTGTGCTGTAAACGTTCCTTGGGATCTTAGGATGTTAATTAGGTTATAAGTTAATAGATATATTGTTAAAAGCGTAATAGTTATTAGTATCAAGCTATGTGATTAACAATTTTTATGATAATATGACAAGCTTTCCGCCCGCGGCTTTGCCGGCTTTATAACCTTATAAATTGTATACTAATACCTTGAATCATTCTCTATCATAATCATCTATTAAAAAAAATGCGTTGAGTAGTTTTAAAGATTTAAGCATACATAGGGACAGAGAAAGCGACTTTGTTTTATACTATGTTGTGATGGCAGCTTCTCGCCCCCAGCTTCGCTCGCAAAGTCATAGGAAAACTCGCATAGTTCCCATTCCCATGGTATTTTTCGTGAGTGTAGCGTGAATCATCCTAAGAACGTCTCAAACTGTACATAAATGATTTAAACATTTTCTTGAGCTTTCTCATACCTTAATCAAATCAATACTAAATTCAGAAACTCTTATTCGTTTCTATTAGTAGGAATTTCACTGCACCCATGCAAAATCACAAAGTATAGATACTCAAACATTAGAAATCAAACAAAGCCGCAAAGCAAAGATAGTTGACCGTAGTGTCACAGATTAGAGAATAGTTACTTCGTGTAGTGTCACGAGCGATGGTAATGAGGTAACGGGACAAATATATGCTTTGTAATAGATAGCGTAGATCTCACGACGAGGATTATTGGTAAAGTAAGGTTTTGAAATGAAAGGGGCCTATATAAAACGACGTGTTGTTTGAAACGACTTACCAACAATTACAATTCGACAAATTGCAATTATTATGAGAAGAATTATTGTTGTTATTTTTAATACAGTTTTAAATATGAGCACTCATAAAAGCATATAGAATAAAGAAGATTAGTTTATAGTAAAGTGTATGTACCTACAATTGTTCCGGTATTAAATCACACAAAGAGTGCATGTACTAATTTGTTTTTCATTGCACAAAAAAATAGTCATAATACTTACGATTTCTAAGAACTTAATCCTGCATATGATTACTATTAAATCCCATGATGCTATTGTTATTCGTCACACAGAAACAGGATGTAAATTCGCTTTAAAATTAAAACCATGACCGAATCAAATTAATCAAAGCTCCCACAAAAAATATGACTCAATTTTTACGATTACATCATTACAAGACACTCATTTGTAGCGAGATGTCATAGACGTCCTTGTGATGATTGATTATTTCTTGTGTCATTTTATTATTACAGATGATAATTACTTGTATATCGTTATTTTTTGTTGGTAAAATTGCTGTGTTACACGTATAATATCGCGTTTATTGGGTTGTTATGTGGATGTTTAGAAGTTTAAGATACGAGACCACGGATAACTTGTAAAAATGACTCCTGCTATTACAAACGAGCTTGTAATTAAAAATAAGCTTGTAAATAAAATAGTTAATACTAGCTTACCGCCCGCGGCTTCGCCCGCTTTTTCTAAAACCTAATAAATTATATAAGTACTAAAACCTTCCTCTTGAATCACGCCATCTATTAAAAAAACCGCATCAAAATCCGTTTTAAAGATTTAAGCATACAAAGGGACATAGGGACAGAGAAAGCGACTTTGTTTTATACTATGTAGTGAAGATGAAAATTACATTTACCTTATTCCCCAAATACGCACGAGACGACACAAAAAGTTAAAAGACGTTCACAGAAGAACACCGTATCAAAATAAACGTATTAACCTACCTACATAAATGTGTATACAAAATTCGATATCTAGTATCTACAACTTAATCATTCCTAATTGTTTGATTTCTTACAACCTTCTATTTTATTTCATCACACATATTATGTGTTCAATAGGCAAACAAGAACGTTTTTACCAATCAAAATGTATGTCAAGAATCATTGAAATGTTTATTTTGTTTAATATTTGATTGACATCGATCAAGAAGCCACTCGAAGCACAAATGTTTGACAAACATTGGTGAACAAACAGTGACATAAATTAAGCAATTATTAGTATAGGCTTAGTCAATTTGGAATGATAGGGCTAGTAAAAGGATTTACGAATATACGTTTGTTTTACTTCATTATAGTGAATTATATTATTTATTAATTATAGTCGATGCTTGCGATAACTTACTGTCGGAAATAGTTTTAAGTACCTGAAACATGAGTACTTGAACAAGTCAACATTTTATAAATATCTAACTAATTGATATTTTATTTTTCTATGTATTTAAATGTGATATATTGATTTGATTTAAGAGCTACCATACAATAACTTTGTTAGTGACGAACTGAGATGTGTAGTTGGTGAAACAAACAGTGCTTCTTCTTCTATTTTTCCGATAACGCTATTATATTGCACGCCTCATAAGCGAAGCGTTGAGGTGGGTACTACTGTCACTTCGCGCAAAACATCTGATTTTTCAAACTTAAAATGTCTTTATGTATCATACATTGCACTTGTAAGATAATACATACACACACATATTAAGAAAAAACACTATTTTTAACATTCATGATATTTTTGACGTCATTTTTGTTATTTAAACTAGTTAAAAAACAGTTTAAAAAAGTTCTGTCTTGGACGTCCGTGTGTCTGTATGTGCGGATCCTTTTTCTTGTTAACACGATAGCGACCGAAATACTTTACTAATCGGGTCTTTTTTTTCTCTTACGCTTGAGTATGCTCAGGAATAGAACCCTTTCATTTTTCAGGGTCTGATTCGATGTGGTTTAATTGTTATTAAATAAACAAAAATAATAATTAATAAATAATTATAAAAAAAAATTATGAGGCGTGCACTTTTGGATTTTCCAAACTATTTAACTCTACAATCCAGCAATTTTTAACTCTACATCTCAAATACAACCCAATCAAAAGACTAATTCGTTATTCATAGATTAACTGCACACTTACACTATCCTACCATCGTCTACATAATAAAACTTAACACAGCCTATTCGTGCTAACAACGCTTTGGAACATCGTTATATCTCAACTACCGTTTTACTATCAACAAACATTATGTCAGACATTAAGTGCACACCTATTGGCGTGTCCGAACTCCATTCAGGTGAATAAAAAGATAAAGGTCGTGGCACACTGGGCTTTTATTAAGGGGTACATAGCCGCGGGTTACGCAGGGAATGAACTGCGTGCTTCGGGGACACATGAGCAGTTGAAACCAGATCGTGGTGTTTGCTTGTCAACTATCTGAATTAGAGTTAGCTATAATTTTTCTATTAGTTGAGTCAGAGGTCGACGGATGGATCAAATATGAAAACTTGTAAATATCTAATCAAACGATAAAACGTCTATTGTGCAGGTATAGTCGTTAATTTGCGGACGTTAAACCTAACCATATTTTAGAAAAATAAATTGCTTATGCGATTATTGATATTAAGTATCCTATTGTATAACAGAAAATTGCAAATCTGCATAGAATCTTTGAAATTTCTTTCAAAGAAGATAATACAAAGACGACACGATAAATAAAGTTAAATCACGATTATTTTGGCCATTTTTACCGAGTCTGTGGGAGGATTATTCCATTGTCAAGTCTGAGATCAAGACGAGTATTGTCAAACAAAAGAAAAATGACAGTGCTCAGCTAAGTTGAAGTTACGTGGGTCAGACAACTTGTCTGCTTACATTTAATGGATAAAATTCTTTAACAATAATAATTATTGTGAATATTTCATTTTTATAAAGCATGTACAAAAAATCTGTTCTTATCATTTCTATTTGTCTTTGCACTATTACGTCATTAACACGTTTATAAACCTTGTAAATCTGTTGTTACTAGGGATATCTTCAGTTACGTGTGTAGTAGATATTTTCAATCAATGTGGCATCAAATAAAATGTGTATGTATATCTTCTTGTAACAATCATAATATTATACAAATCGCTGAAGTTCTTTTTATTATATTTTTGATATCAATTTATTTTATTTATAATAAATTAAATAAATATACCAAAAATCCCACTGTACCCCCACCTCTAAGCACATCCGTGACTTATTTAGTAACAAGAAAGTTATGACCGAGTCTTCGATACTTGATTGCTAATAAAGTAACACTGACACTCCTGCCTTACTTTGTTAGAACATCGAAGTGTTTAAGTTACTTTTTATTGGCTTGAAATAATGCAGATATTAAAATGTATAAATAGACGTTTTATTCGTAATCAGGAACATACAAAAATTTGCATACAAAAGGCAATACAATATTGCAGATGAACTTTCAAAATAATGATTACGAGCTTATGTAAAGATAGTGTACAATCATAAAATGTTGTAAGTTTCTTATGTCAGGATCTCAATTTTAAAGAATTTTTGACTTATTGAAAAACATGAATAATTATTAAGCACTTAAAATTCATGTTCACTTTTTTTCCCTGTATTTTATATTCATTCCAATTGATATGTTTGTTTGTCTTTTAGAATGCACTACAATTCGCTATAATGTTTTATCATCTATAACTAGCGGTCCACCCCGGCTTCGCCTGAGGTACATATTTACGTTTTCTCTCCATAAGAACCATCCTCGTACTTCAAGGAATATTATTTAAAAAAAAGTGTGCGTGTATACTAACACACATTTTAGTTCACTTCTTACGTGTGTATACACTAGTGTGTACACACGTAAGAAGTGAAACTTCTTTATGACCTTATTTTTTTTAAAATAATTCACTATATGCAACTTTACAGAAATACGTCGAATCAAAGATGGCGCGTAACGAAAAAATGTTACACTAAATTTTTTTCCAAACCCGATAAAGAAGTTTCACTTCAAAAAGAATCATCGAAATCGGTCTACCCGTAAGGGAAATATGGATTCATTTTCATATAATGTAGAGCTAAAATAACAAAATAAAACGACTACTCATAATATTATGTGAAATACTTGTACCTAATCTGTGAAATATCTCCTATTTCATTCACAAAGCTTCAGACACTCTTATTTCTGTTTCATATTATAGTGAGAATGTATTTTCAGAGCAACGTCGTTTCTTCGTCGTATTACACTTATAACTGGACTATATTTGTCGAAGAATAAGCCTTGGTGTGGATTTAACTGAAGGGAAACATGCGATATATTTTTAGGATTTTATGCTATCGTATTTTCATGTATTTTTACGCGAGTTCGAGTGGTATACATTTAGAAATTGAATTGTTTTTAACGGGTTTTAAACGATAGGTAGCAATTATAGAATTGTCAATAGCATAATGAATAAATCGCGTTTAAAATCCGTTAAAAAGTATTTCATTTCTTGTGTTCTATGTTTAGAGCGAGATCAAGAAGAGTTTATAAACAATGATTAAAATTAATGAATTAAAAATCTTATTAATTTAATTCACAATATAGTAATTAAGATTTAATGTATTTCAATTTAATGTGCATATTATAACAGTTAAACTAAAGTATTTCAGTGTTACAAGAGAAAAGGTTTAAGTTCGATTCCCGGTGCGCACTTATGCGGTTTATCATTTTTCTATTTTGACAATCATCAGTCTGACATGTACCTTTTTTCGATTCTAGTTCGTCTTCAAAGGCAATTTTAAAAACTTGACTGTAGGAAAACTTTTGAATTTCATACCTTCAAGACATTCCATTTAAAACAATAACTATAGCCTCAATTGTAATTTCAATTCTAGAACAAAAATCCTTTAAAATGTTGTAAAAACGTCAATTTGCTTGAATACCTTTTACAAAGACGAGATAAACTACAATTTCTTTGAAGTCGTCTTGACCTATTTGAATGTGAATTTTTTAGGCTTTCTTTTTGAATTTCAAATTTTTCTAAACATCTTGAGTTTACGTTTTTTAAATGTATAACAAGCATTTTATTCTTTGGCTCAATAAAGATTACAATCGAACCGTTTTTTATAAAGTTAAGATATTAAAAGGATCAAGTACATTGCTATCAATATTGGTACTTAACTTTATTTAACTTTGGTATTATTTTATAAATGTTTATCTATTATTAATAATATTACGCAAAATATAATGTTTATATTATTATCTAAATAATGTGTCAATTTTCCAACGTTGTTAAAATTTTAATTTTTATGCAAAAATGCAGTAATTATTGTCTCCTAAATCTCTCCATGTACACTAAATATAACGTCCTGTATAATTTATAAACACAACACCATATAATTGTATGTAATATAATATAAGTAACGTAATTCTCTTTGCAGTGCCAACATCAGACGTGCAAGGGGTGCTCGGCAAAAAAGCGTCATTGCCGTGCGACATCCAGCCGCTGCACTCTGACGACGCGGTTGTGATGGTGCTGTGGTTCAAAGAGTCTGATGGTGAACCGCTGTACAGGTGCGTGGGATTTTGAGCTTTATTATGTGTTGATCTTCAAATTTTTTTTAGAAATAATACGTAAACACTGAAAATTCACATTTTGTATTTTATCTGCTAGCTGCTTGCCAACTTCTCCATACAGAATTCCTTATGTTATTCAATTAAGTGGTACACTTTCTAATGATAAAACAATTTTTAAATAGATATCTTTAAAACTTTAAACATTACTGTGTTTATGTATCCTTTCTTCTCACCAGTTACGACATCCGAGGCCGCTCCTACAACCAGCCCAAGCTCTGGTCCTCCCCCCTGGTCTTCGGGAACAGGGCGTACTTCAGGGGGGGCGCCACACCAGCGGTGCTTATGATAGACAACGTTATGGCCGTGGATGCGGGCGTTTATCGATGTAGGGTGGATTTTAAGAATTCGCCGACGAGGAACTTGAAAGTCAATTTTACTGTTATAAGTAAGTATATAATATTATATGTAGTAGTATAGTTGGTATATTGAAAGTTTGTATTTAATTCTTGTGTTAAAAATTTACCATATTTAAAAAAATACAAATAGTTATATATGGATGAATATTATGAAATTAAAATGCGTTAGGCTTAAATCAACACAACAATATTTATCTATGTGTATTTATCAAATTTTAACTGAACATTTAACATAAAAAAGTCACCAAAATAAATTACCAACTCAAAAAAATCAATAAATAACCCAAAAAAGTCATCACTCATTAGTAACATCAAAATAAATGTAACTTTATTGTACAGAGTAATTAAATTATACTTTAATTTCAGTCCCACCCAGCAGACCTACAATATACGACGCAAAAAGAAGAGACAGAACGAAACTCGTAGAGCCTTATAACGAAGGCTCTAATGTTTTATTAATCTGCGAAGTCGAGGGAGGTGAGTTAAAAACTTTATTAATTTCTATCTATATTAAAAAACTATCAAACTTAATTTAATAATATCTTTAAAACTAACACACAACCTAATTCTTACTCCTAACAATATTATAAATGCGAATGCTTGTGAGGATGGATGGATGTTTGTTACTCTTTCACGAACAAACTGCTTTACCGATTTGAATGAAACTTTACAGTAATATAGGTCATCAGAATAAAACACGAGCTATAGAAATACTTGATTTTGTAGGTTCATCCGTGAGTGAAGCCGCGTGGCACAGCTAGTATTGAATAAAGTGGTTTGAAATATGCTAATTGTCATACAAAGCTCAGTAATCACGTATTATTGATTCCCCGTAAATTGCTACTGGCAAAAAATTTTGTTTCATACATTGTGTGATTAATTAAACCTCACGTTCTGTTCAAACGTGGTTTAAACTGTGGTTAAATGTGCATTTTTGAGCTGTTTAACGCATTATTAGTTTGTCGCCCAATACATTTTAATAAATGGATCAAAGTCGATAATTTAGGATAAATATCTATAACAAACCATAAGAAATTAATTTTAATTCAATCTAGGTACATTCCATCTCAGTATGTAGATGTTATAGATACATTTCTAAAACAGTTTTGAAAGCAATTTTTTTTCAGTCGCAACTATTTCTTTAAAATATACTTAATTGCGCGTGTAAATCAATAATCAATAGTGTTTAAATCAATAAATTCCATAGTACATTTAATGCAAAATGTATTTTCTGATAAATAAATTGGAATTCAAGAACAAATAAAACGTTTAAATTATACATCATCAGAATTTTCTTCTAAAAAAGGGGACAATTAACATTTCTTACACCTACACTATACTACAAAGTCAAACCTAATTTCCCAAAATACCACAAATTACCAGTTTTTCGTTATAAATAATTAAAGTCCATAATTTAACACCTCCACATTATGCACACATTAAGTATCATATCACTACATCTTGATTGTTATCAGATCATTAAAGAATCGACCACCCTGGGCTTACCTGTGTTTGTGGGATCGGTGTTGGCTATACTCGACCTGTTATTTTATTTAATGATTTATTGTGATATATTATTTGTAGAAGAGGTAAACTGTTATCGAATGCGAATGAATATGCGAATATAAAAATAACAGGAAATAATAAAATAATATTTTAAAATGTACGTGTCTTGATTAAGAATTTTTCATTTTTTTTTAAATTTAATCTTATAATTAATAAATTATTAATATCCATTATAGAATTGTTTCCATAATTGCATTCACTTACTTTAATAACTACTTAAATAATAATTCAAATAGAAAACAAAATTTATTTCAATCCCGAAAAATAGCTTTATCTCTTCATACAGTATATCTATTTAATCGTTGTTTGCTTTGACTCGGCAAAACATAACTACAGAAACTCAATTATTTACACGTCATGTCGAACAATCACTGCTATAATTATCTTTAACTCACAACTAAACACGATACTTTATTACCAAACATTCAATTAGGTGGGAAGTAATTTTCTAGGATCATTACATGAAATCGAACATGGCATAGACCAAACGTGGTCGTCATTATAACTGAGAAGTGTCTATTGTCTTAACATACAAACTATTATGTTATTGCTTTATTTAATTATACACGCGCGTTTTTATGTTCGTGTATGGGCGGCTTAATTGCTTTGAATTTCAAACAATGCTTGTAATTTGTTGTGAATGGTGAAGGAAGAGGTGTAGATAATTTAGATTTAGTATGGGTTGTAGCTTTATTTCGATCTGAGAAAGTGTGTGTTTTGAAAGTCTGAAATGTTTGAAAATATGTGTGTATATTCTAGTAATTATATTTTGAAACTATGAAATGTTTGAAAATATGTGTGAATATTCTCATGGTACTAAATCTTTGGTAGTTTCTTTACATTTTGGTTGGTTAAATTGTGTGTTTGTTCATGACTTTTAATGAACGATACAAATAAATTAGATGAAAATCTATCGTTAGTTTGAATATCTATTTACTTTTGTTACAAGTTCCATTAGTATTTTTTCTTAACTCTTAATAAAATTATTATATTTGATCGAAATAGCGTGTCAAAATAAATAATTGAACCATAGTAGCCTTACCTCAAACGAAATAACTTATCCGTTTTTAACAGAACCTCTTAAAAATGTGGTTAATGTCTTTCGCAGGTCGACCACGCCCACGCGTCACGTGGTACCTCGAGAACGTAGTCATAGATGACTCCTTCGAGCAAAGAGCAGACGGGATCACGGTCAACACGCTGACCTTTCCGAATGTTGGCAGACAGCACTTGAATGCCAGGCTGGTGTGCCAGGCGTCTAATACCAACCTGGCACCGCCGGAGACCAAAGTCTTGATACTTGACATTAATTGTGAGTACATAATATGTTTTTTGATTGGTAAAATAATTGATTATGGCACTGTTTTGGCTTATCATGTCCTGAAATTGATATTTTTTGTTTTATGGCATTCAAATCCATACTAATATTATAAATGCGAAAGTAACTCTGTCTGCCTGTCTCGGTATGGAGATATTTTTTTACCCGAGAAAAGACATAGGCTACTTTTTATCCCGGGAAAATGACGTAGTCGCGGAAATCCCACGGGAACGGGAACTATGCGGGTTTTTCTTTGACTGCGCGGGCGAAGCCGCGGGCGGAAACCTAGTGCTTTATACATATAAATAATTTATAAAGAATAAAATAAAATCGATCACGAGGCGGGACTCGAACCCGCATCCTTTCGCGCCATTCCATTCAAAATTTTGTTCATAAACTTCATTAATATTCACAGTAATTGCTTTAAATAGCGTTACACATATAAAATACATTATAAATTTCTGCTTTGATCATGATGATAAACACAAAACAGTGATCAGATAATATACTGTAAGTTTTACTGCTTTTTTATGATCGTTTTAAACAAGCTGTTAAATAGCAATAAAACAGCTTTGTTTTTATTATAGTTACACGTATTAATATCTTCTTCACATGATGATTTTGTCAACATCTTTACAATTATAATGTGTTACATGAATTTAATGTTTTTAACAAAAAATGATTAGTTTTATGTACTTGATAAAAGTACCCAAAAAGAAAAAGGTCACAGTTCATATTATTCGCCATCATATTAAATTTATCAGACAGGTAACATATTACAAATCCTTAACCGTAAATCAATCCAAACAAACGACACGCTTCAAGCATCAACGAATACTTATAATAAATCTAATTCATTGAACAGTGAAGCCGATAACCGTGGCCATATTGACCAAGGAGCGGCAGGTCTCCGCTGACAAACGGTACGAGGTGGAATGCAAGACGACAGGCTCCCGGCCGGAGGCGTCAGTCACTTGGTGGAAGAACAATAGGCAACTGAAGCGGATGGCGAAAAATGTAAGCTATTGTCTTGTGTAATTGATAGATTCCTTTCTTGCGAATTCTGTATTGTTTGGAGTAAGAGTTTTCGGTGTTGTGATGACTATAGGTACAATATGTAGGAACTTATTTTGTAAAACATCAGGTTAAGATTAAGATTAGAATATATGTTAGTTTTTAATGTAGATTCTGGTATGATGCAATAAGAAGAAAACAATAGAAACTTCTATCTTCTCAGTCAGATAAATTGTATTCATTTTTTAATAACGTAAAAATGTAGTTTTTGAGAATTTCGCTTTTAAATTAATGACCCTATCTATAAAATGTTCCCTAAAAGTAACAATACCTTATTTCTAGTTCATATCTTTAAAAGCATTGAAATATAGTAATTTCAATCAATAAATTAACTTGAATCTGCAAGAATAATAAATTTTAATTACATCCGCGCCGTTTTATCAAGTTGTAAATTAATTAGAGCTGCATAAACGATATTTCGTTCCGTCTTGAACTATAATGGGAATTCCGTAAGGGATTCTTCGTGTTTTTTCCTTCGTTTTGAAAAACTATTGTCTGGAACAAATTTTCCGCTAGGCCTTTAATATTTGCGAAGTTTGGTTCTCTTAGATAGGCGGTTAATTAAGGTACCTTTTGTTAAGATCTGTCTAGATTTTCATTTAGATTATTAACATTATAACGCTTCTGTTTTGTGGTAAATTGTTTTAATTATAATTTATAATGGATGGTGTTTGTTATTGTTTAATATGTACCCGTAAATGAAATTAAAGTTTCGTGATATATTGGCAATAACGTTTGTTTATGGCATTTTACTATTGGTATTTAAGGCTATGCACAATGAAAAGAGTTGTAACAAACCCAACTTTATCCTACTAATATTATAAATGCGAAAGTTTGTGAGGATGTGTATGTGTGTGTTTGTTACTCTTTCACGCAAATACTACTGAACCGATTACAATTAAATTAAGTACACATATAGAGTAGAGGGTAACTGGGATTAACACACATGATAGGTTTTATCCCGGAAATCCCACGAGAACATTTTTGAAAACGCGGGCAAAGCCGCGGGTGGAAAGCTAGTTTTATAATATGTATAGATGTTTAAATAATTAGTCATGTTTCCTTGTTCTAGTTCTCAGAAAACAACGAAACACTTAGTGTTCTAAGCCTATTACCGAGTGTGGAAGATGACGGCAAGTATTTGACTTGCCGAGCCGAGAACAAGTTCATACCAGACTCTGCTATTGAAGATAAATGGCGGTTGAATGTGCATTGTAAGTATTAATATAATTTATATTAATAATAACACATTTTTAGAATATAAATATGAAACAAAACTATAAAAATATTATGTAGATTGTAGATACATCCCTACTAATATTATAAATGCGAAAGTGTCACTGTCTGTCTGTCTGTTACGCTTTCCCGCTTAAATCTCTCAACCGATTTTGATGAAATTTGG
This sequence comes from Colias eurytheme, assembly GCF_061535395.1. Lineage (NCBI taxonomy): Eukaryota > Metazoa > Arthropoda > Insecta > Lepidoptera > Pieridae > Colias > Colias eurytheme. The sequence goes on along the minus strand of NC_142997.1, from coordinate 713,471 downwards.
CACAGACAATCTTTAGACCCTACGAAGAACATAGGCTACCTTTTATTGCGAAATATGTACCACGGGCGAAGCCGGGGCGGACCGCTAGTATTTTATAAGTTCGTATACAACATACGTAGGCGACTTATACCTACGGCCTCGGTACTTAAATAATCAACCTATAAACCTACACAAAAACATACGATCATACTGTTTACCTTGTGAAAGTGTAAGAAATCTAATAAACAAAACTGTTATTAGATACAACAGCGATTAATACAAGGAAAACAAAATATTAAAACAATTTTAAAATGTTAATTCTATTCATTCCCATATACATATGCGCATAATTAACAAAGCTGTGAGTACTAGATATAGGTCATAGGTTAAAGCTAATATTTGTACAGGCAGTATGAAACAGTCGAGTACTCTGCTGCTATACGGTAACGGGTTTTGTTACAGGATTTTTAGAAAAAGTATTCTCAATGTTTACGTTTAGAATCGTAAAATATTTATCATTTAAATAAAAGTTGTTCTAAGCTGAGATTTGAAAACTTTTTACAAAAAAAGCAATTAGTTATTTTTTGTGACTAATAAAATACATAATTATAGTATATAATTTATTAGGTTTTAGACGCGAGCGAAGCCACGGGTCTAGTCAGAAATATAAGCCACTATCTATACAAAGAATGGTCTCAATCCGATGAAGATTTTTTGAGAAATGCGAAGCGGAATCTTAAACCTATGTAACGTTGTACCTATATTCTTTTATAGTCCTAATAAATTTCCATTAATTATTTTATTTTATATTATAATATAGGTAATATAGAGAATTTTCCCTTACATACGGACGTCGTACGTCTCAATTTCATAATCTCCTTTCTTGAAGTCGATAAGAGCCACTTCGTATAAATTATTTTTTACTGTGTTTTTAAATCCGAAGATTAAAAGTGAGTAAAGTCGTTATTCTTATTAAATAAACGCTTAAATACTTACTGCTTAATGTTTTAATAAAAATGTATTCACAAAGACAATCTAGTCCTACGCAAATATAAGTCTTACGACTTAATTAAAAATTCATTTGCTTGTACAGCGGGGAAACTATAATATTCATTCTAAGGCGGCACACACGCGAGCGTTTTTTATTATATTTCTGAGTTTTAGGACGTTTCTTAATTGTGAATTGTTTATAAATGAAGAAAAGGGAATAGGAATGCCGGAATTGAAGTAACACAAAGTGAAATACATGTAGAGGAATTTATATTTAATACTAGCTTACCACCCGCGGCTTCGCCCGCTTTGTCTAAAACCTAATAAATTATATACTGAAACCTTCCTCTTGAATCACTCTATCTATTTAAAAAAACCGCATCAAAATCCGTTGCGTGGTTTTAAAGATTTAAGCATACAAAGGGACATAGGGACAGAGAAAGCGACTTTTTTTTATACTATGTAGTGATAAAGCATACATTTAACTATAAATTAAAGAAGTAACTTTGATTGTGCACATATTATCAACGAATAATAAAAATTATAAAATAAAAATTACAAAAAACTAAGCAGTATGAATAATAATTCTAAAACTAAAATTCAAATAATATGTTACGCTATCTGAACTTTCGTCCTGTTTTTGTTTTTATAATTTCTTTCAAAGTCTTGGAATAACAACTTTATGAAAATAAATTTATTCAGCATAAACATCAGTCTACAAACGCCTTATTTCAAAACTCATATAACATCGCTTCCAACATTTTATCTCTTAATTTTCATATTATAATTAAAACGATCTAAAACAATTTTCCATTTCACTGTCGAGTTTTGATCAATTAAGATGAGACTTAGACGTATTTTAATTATGGCTCAGTGACACAGTATAAATATACCTGAAAAAAGATTACCTATTCTATTTGGTATTAAAAAACTAATCAAATGTGGCACAGGAATTTTTGATTAATTTCAAATTATCATAAGATACTAACGAAAAAATTCATTGAAAAGAAGCATTGATAATAATATTATGTTAATCTTTTCACTAATAATCTGAATCAATAATTAATTCATTTCGTTCTTATTTTTTTTTTTAAATAAATAAATACTTAAATAAATCGTTTATTTGCAACTAAACATGGTTTAAAAATACTATTTATTATATAGGTATATAATAAACATTTAATACAGTTTTGGTGTAGAACCTTTTACATTTTAAATGCAAAATAATAAAGATTTCTTGTGTTTTAAAATGAAATGAAAACCTTTTTACATAATTATTTTTAAATTATAATACTTTTAATAAAGTTTAATTTCAAGATGGAATTCAGTGTAACCGTCTACAGAGAAAAGGATATTGGAAAGGTTTTGTAGAATGTAATTTGTTATTAAATTTTTGGGTGGTAGAGCATCATAGGTTTCAATTCTACTCAATATAATTTAGTGATGGTAGAGTTTTTATGTTGAAATAAACATGTATTTTAGTGTCTCAATTAGAAATAAAGTATTGCTTATAATAAAATACGATAGAGAGTGACTTTTTTCATATTCATTTACAGATATTGTTGGTAGGAATGTTTTAAATGCTGTTATAAGAATTACTTACTTAACAAAATTATATACCTACGCCCAATTTTGTAAGAAAATGAACTGAAAATGAATGAACTGAAATGAAAAGTTTTATATATACATTTTTTATTTATAGTAGATACTACTATTATATATTTTAAAATAGCTGTGCTCCGCGGTTTTACCCGAATTGCTCTGTTCCTGTTGGTCTTAGCGAGATGATATATTATAGCCTTCCTCGTTATAAATGGGATATCTATCACCGAAATTTTTTTTTATTCAGACCAGTAGTTGCCGAGATTAGCGCGTTCAAACAAATAAACCAATTCTTCAGTTTTATAATATTAATATTTATTTTAAATTAATAGTAGATACATACTACTATACGTGTAATATAAGCCGCTGCAGCTGTCTTAGGTTTCACTACATAGCAAAACAAAGTCGCTTTCTCTGTCCCTATGTCCCTTTGTATGCTTAAATCTTTAAAACTGAGCAACAGATTTTGATGCGGTTTTTTTTTATAGATAGAGTGATTCAAGAGGAAGGTTTAAGTATATAATTTATTAGGTTTTAGACAAATCGGGCGAAGCCGCGGGCGGTTAGCTAGTTGTTTATACCTAAAGTAAAAGTAACGATTTAGTATTTACTAATCTGTTGTATGAGTTTCTCATTAAGCAGTATGTAATATTGCTTTCCAGTAACTCAGAATATAAAAATTATCTTGTTTCAGATGTACCAATCGTGGACCTGAAGATGGGATCCAATTTAAACCCAGATGAGATCAAAGAAGGGGACGACGTGTACTTTGAATGTACTGTCAAAGCTAACCCGAAGACACATAGACTTGTTTGGTTTCATGGGGTAAGTAGTTATACTAGGCATAAGACTGCTGATTAGATTTTTACTTTTGGTGTATTTGTAAATGGTATAAACCATAGAAGAAGGTTGTTGTAAAGTGTCTTGTTCTGAAAGTAATTTTTGGTTGAATACTTTTGTGTTAAATAGTTAATGCTCATTTTATTAATTATGTAAGAGCGATGATTACAGTGCATTTTTGGTGGTTTGATCTTGTCTGATAGGTTGAAACTCGGTATTTCATGACCCTATGACAAACAACCATCTATTTTTCTCTGTTGCTAAAATAATAATGATCAGGTCTATGCCAATAAATACAGTAATTATACATATTTTGTTAGAAACAGGTGTGTGTTGTTAACTCCGTCAAAAATGATTCCTATGAGTATTTAATTGATATTTTATTTCTAGAACACAGAAATATATCACAACGAAGCGGCCGGCATAATTCTGAGTGCTCAGAGTTTAGTACTACAGAGCGTGACGCGAGCGGCGGCGGGCGACTACACATGTATGGCTGCGAACAGCGAAGGGAAGGGAACAAGTAATCCTGTCTCTTTGCTGGTTCGATGTAAGTGAATCTTCTATCTGTATTATAAAAGAAAAGTATGCGAAATGTCGGGTTAATAATATCATCAATAAATCACGTTAAAGTCATTAATTTCTATGGGAAAGTCGTGTTAGTTTCACTATTGGTAACTCAAGAACGGCTGAATTGATTTTAGTGATTTTAGGTTAGTAGGATTCGTGACTATTGGGATTAGTATAAGAAATGATTTAAATTTAAATTTAAAATGAATAAATTTGTAATGAATGACAAAAAATTGGGGGGAGCCGGGACGAACAGCTAGTATATAAGTAGTATATGAATATTTCTCAAGGCTACTTTTGCGAATTTTAACCTTATATACATTGAAAAAGAATAATTAAGTGCAGTAAATGACATAATTAAAATACCTTAAGATTAATCTTTCATCTATTTGCTACAGTGATTACAATATTCTTTATGATTCTTGCAAACTTTGAATTTTGGAATAAACAGACACCTATGATTATCAAACTCCATCACCAGATACACTATAACTTGTTAAATTATGCCATATATTACCCACATGGCGTAGTTATGGTTCCCAACCCGATTCAATTAGAGCGGCTAAAATCTACCATTGGAGGACAATTTAGTCTACAAACTGTTTAGTAATAATTTCATTGTGAAATTCCATTTGCCTGTTAGCCTTCCATAGTTAAAGTTGGATCATCCATTTATTCTCCGGCTAAGTGCAGGGAAAATCTGCTTAAAAAAGTGAATACGATTCAGTTATACGAAATGCATTTGCCATGTGGCCTATTTAGGTAATCACGATAAAATATACTTACTATAGTCTCATTTCATTCGCAAGGATGAGGTTTTTGAATTGTAACTTCTTTAGGCGCGTGTAAAGTAAAATTTCAACGTCGTGTCACGGCAACACCGTCACGTGGATGGAGTAAGGCGACGATTTTGTCAAATCTCGTTAAAGAAGTTTCACTTCTGACGCGTTAAATAGATAGAGTGGTTCTTAAGGAAGCTGATTTGTTAAGTTTTCTATAAAGTGGGCGAAGCCGCGTGCGGAAAGCTAGTTTTATACAACAATGCAGAAACAATCAGACTTTTTTAATATAATTAAATTAATATAATATTTCTGTCTGTTATTCCAATTTTTAACGAACCAACAACACAAACTCGTATCTGTAGTGGGAATAAAACAAATCAAACCTATTAGTTCAAGATTTATCACAAGGTGTTCACATTTAAGTGATAAATTCATTACTGATAAAAAGAATAAAAGCTCAAATCTATCGTCAATCGATTCAGGTTCGGTAACAATGACTAAGTAGGGCTTACAGAAACCCTTTCAGACCCTAGCGAGGGCAATGGATCCTATATAAAAAATTGGTGTCAAATCGTCCTATGAAAGGCGTATTTTTTAACTTATTTTTAGAATCAGTGAATTTATCTACCAACACAGTTGTGTAGTCAAGTATTTACTCAATGTATTATTGCTGAAGCAGCATTATATATTCGTATATTAATATGATAATGAGTAATTACAGTTTTCAGACGAGTGTAAAAAGTTTATACTGAGAATTTACTACCGTTTTTACTTAAAATTTTTATACCTTTTGCTCTATATTTTCTGAAAAATAGAGCAACAACATCATAATTTAAATTAATAATAAAAAACTTAAATCTTATATGAACTTTGCGCACTTTTAACTTTAACAACGTTAATTTATTTACTTTTCAACATTAATCGCAAGAAATTAGAGCAGTAACTCACAAGTCACATACAAACAAAAAGTTACCTCGTATCAAGTGTTAAAAACTTTATTTCTATACAAAATAACAATGTTTTATCCACAATTAGCACGTAGACACTACTAAAATATTTCCACTGCTAAAATTTTTACATAAAAATTTCAGAGCACCGGTCACGTAATTTGAACAGCATAACAAAATGGCCGACGTTCTAACGTAAACTTTTATCACTCGTGAAAATTGTTTGCTTTACTAAATGCACATTTTATATCAGCACACACTAGAACTGGAGGCTATTAAAATTATTATTATACTTTTTAGAGCGAACTTGCAATGTTTTTTATAATGAAAAAGATAGATTTGGTACATCTCAAATCGTACAGCTTTTGTTAGTAATGATGTTAATCCTTCCTACTAATATTATAAATGCGAAAGTTTGTGAGGATGGATGTATGTGTTTGTGTATGTATGCAGGTTTGTTAGTCTTTCACGCAAATACTACTGAACCGATTGTAATGAAATTTAGCACACATATAGGTAGAGGGAAACTTGAATGTACCCATAGGATAGGTTTTATCTCGGAAATCCCACGGGAACGGGTAACTATGCGGGTTTTTCTTTGAAAACGCGGGCGAAGCCGCGGGCGGAAAGCTAGTAATAAGATACTTAATTTATACTCGTTCTTCGTTTTATAATCATTATTATAATAACAAAACCCTTTCAAATCTCGTAGATTCATCTTTCGCAAGCAAACTATAACGTTTTAATAATATCAAACTTCTGTGTATTTTTCATCACAACCATGTTTACAAAAGGAAAAAAGCGCAGTACAGTTTTAATACGCTAAAATGTGGTAAACTAGAAACTAGGGCGTTTGAGCTCACGGCACGATACGGGAAAACACGTGACGTAATCCAATTATGAGACGGGCTTGACAATGGAAACGAGCATTCGATTTTCATGTGACAAGGTGGTTTACAAATCTTGGTGTGAAGAGTTCCTTTAAACATGGCAAGATTAGAACAAATTAAATTTCATTTCATTCTGACCAGGCGCATTTTGACCAGGAAAATAACATATTTTGGTCACGTTGGCTGAAAATTACATAGGTATACTTAAATAGCCGTTAAATAAAAAAAAATATCTACAAGTTACAATAATGTAATTATTTAGGTAAGTAACGTAATTCAAGATAATAATTTTTGAATCCTTGGAGACTTTATTAATCAATTTTTAACAATTTTTAAAAAGAACGTAACGACGTTGACAGATTGGTTTTCAATTTGGCTAATATTCTTCCTAAAGTATACAATATAAGTTTCTTTAAATAAATACCTTTCTAACTTTTAAAGATGAAAAAACACAGCTGTACAATCTAATAAAACACACTGAACGAAACAATAACTTCGTTGTAATTCAAAAAGAACGTAAAAATAATGTGATCAGAGAAACATCAGTATCTGGAATCCAATTAGAAGAAATCAAAAGGGTTCATACAATGAAAACAAAATATTCAATTGGTATTCGCAAGCCAATCATTGATCGCAATAATCAAATGAAAAGGTAGGTGCATATTGTTTCCTTGAACTAAAGCTTGGTTGACATCTTCTGTTTTATTTAAAAACTATTTTTATTGTGTGTTTGTGTGTGTGTCACGATGAAATTTGTATTTAGGCGGAAATTATATAATTAGGAACGGTTATCTAGTACCTATTGTTATTTAATGTTAACTTATTTAATGTTTTCTAAAGAAAAATATTTGTTTATCGGTACTAAAAATAAAACAAACAGTCATTTAAAAAATGAGAATACTCACACTACATTTTTGTGCAAAGGGAATCGAACCTTTACCCTTCTTCGCAAGTACTGTGTGTAAAATCGGAAGTATAAATTGGGCACAGTTACAAGCATTAGATTAAATTTATTTAATTTATATCTATACTGATTCAGCTACGCGGATACTGTGCAAATAAATTAGTAAAGTTTAGTGAGGTGGATAATTGGGTAACATTTCATTTAAATGCTTATAAATGTAGCAAGTTTAATAATAAATTATAATCTATACTTATACATATTATAAAGAGGACTACTCTAGCGATTTAAAAAATATTACATAATAAGCTTTGTCGTTTATTAATTTTATTTATAAGTCGGTTCATCCCACAATCAGATAGTTTCATTTTTAAATCATATTTTGTAGTGGTTAGTGAAATAAGATAAATCTAAATATATTTATTTGTGTAATAATGTCCTATAATATTTATTTATTTATTTATTTAATTGTAAAACGAATTGTAATTAAAGCATTTCATTTTCAAATTCAGAAAACCAAATAAATTGTCCGCGTTAGTAAAATGAAATAAATCATAAGCACAATATAATATTACATAGGATATAAAACAAATATATAAGATCAATATATTGTCATTATTTGAATACCTACAATACGGTTTATTATCGACACAGAAAGTTTTAAATGCGAAAAAAGAGCTAAATTTTTCTAATAATATTAATTAACCTGCCAATTACGCACAATGTAACACTACCTTTATATTTCATATGTTTTCTCTCTAATACCGCATGTCGCTGCCATATAGATTTCTATTTAATTTTAAAAACGTGTACGGAATAGATTTTTCTAAAGTGGTACTACAGTTTTATTAGAATCGCAATGTGCATTTGAAATTCTTGTTTAATTATGTTTTATTTCAGTCTTTTGATAGGAAGTTGGAATATTTCTTCGACTTTGCGTTCATTTCTTATTTTACTGCGATAATATTAATTAACTATTATTACTGTTCCTTTATTTGAATAGTCGAAAAGCTGGAAATTATTAATTCTTTCTTATACTGACTTATTAAATTATCGATTTATATGTAGGTACAAGAATTCTGAATTGATTAGTTCATTAAAATAGTTTTGTACGTTTTGGATAGTTATACGTAAAATATGCGTACGTTTGTATAAAATGAGTAGACTTCAAAGCGAATATTTTGAAGCTAACTTAATTTTAATTTTATAACTAGCAATAATTTAATTATTTAGTGTGAACCCATAGGGAAATGAATCATCTATTATTTTTGACCTATATTCCTTAAACCACTACATACCAATGACTATTTTATAAATATTTACCATGAACAAAGGACTTAATTATTTTGTATCAAAACCCCCTATTCCAACATATACCACAGACTCATAAATCCACAGATGCACCAGTATGCGCTGAGAGGCGAGACAACGAGCTCTTCGGCGCGCTGAAACACGAAACAGTACTGCTACATTGCTCTGTGGACGCGAACCCAGCGCTTGTCTCCTTCCATTGGACGTTTAACAACTCTGGAGAGCAGTCTGAACTGCCGCCACGGTACTGTTTTTTTAATCTATGATCCTTTCCTTGCATGTAGAGATATATTATTGTATTTGTACTTTATTGCCTTTAAACTGAGAATCAAAAGAGACGGTGATCACATCGATAGATTGATAGATGTAGAAAAATGAAAACTTTAGTGTTTTTTAAATATTATCCCATCTTGTTGTAAATTTAGTCATCTTCTTAAGGCGCGGGTCAAACACAAGCGGCGCGGGCGCGGGCGTGCCATAAGCGCACCTCTTGAATCTGTTTTGCACCACGTCCTTCTTATACATTTTGTATGAAAGAATTTTTGACAGGCGTCGAGACGGCACGCCACGGTTGTGCCAAGGTAGCGCCAAGGTTGCGCCTTTCCAAAATTATTTCATACAAAATGCCAATAGCGCACCCGATGCACGCCGGCAGCAAACTGCCTTAAATTTTACTGTAGACAAAACATAAGCGATTTATTAACACTCTTTTTCTTGCAAATACTTTACTTGTAAATATTCAATTCCATAGGTTATACAGCACCCACGGGCACACATCAACACTGAACTACACACCAACAACGGACATGGAGTACGGAACCCTCGCGTGTTATGGCGAGAACGCGGTTGGCCAGCAGAAGGTGCCATGCTTGTTCCAGTTGGTCGCTGCTGGTGAGATTTTCTTTAATTATTATCTTTTTAGGGTGATTGTAAACAATTATTAAGAATATATGTATATAGTGTATAACAGTATAGTGAGTTAAATTTCCTTTAGGTCTATAATTTTTATTTCAATTTCTTTTTTCGTGAAAAATTGCCTTAATGTAAATATATGTTTGTTTATATATTCATGATTCATCTGATACGAATCCCTCGATCAATATATGTATTGTGTTTTGATGTATGAAGTAAATACGAAAATCTGGATGAAAGTTATGTGGCACTGTTGCAGTGGAATACTAAATAATTAATATTCAATCTATTTTAATTTATATTTAGGCATCATAGTTGAATTTAAATAAAACACATGATTATACACATATTTCGTATTTATTTATATAACAATTTGTATTAAACAATTTATATCAGTTCGAAGATTCTCAATCTCCTATGTCTTCACAGGTCGACCATTTCAGCTCCAAAACTGCACGGTAGCTAACCAGAGCCTCGACTCCTTATACGTGGAGTGCGTTGAGAACTTCGATGGTGGCCTCCCACAGACCTTCCTCATGGAACTGCTTGAACTACCTTCTTTGATTGTAAGTGGAAAGCCTAGTAAAGCCAATTTTGTTGCATTTTTTCTGAGAATTTTTATGAAAGCTGAAATGGGATATATGTATTATTGAAGAATTATTTTTCGTGTATTTTGCAAATCATCATATCAATTAATATAATTTAAAAGTAAAGTCAAGTATTAACTATTTGCCATATAAAAATACACTTTATTCCTACCCTCATATAGGTATTACATTTTGAAGTTTATTTATTCCGAACAAGTTTGCTTTTATCATAGTATATTATACCTACGTAACGTACTATTTAAGTAATAAAACATTTAAACATTTAAACGAATTTTAGAACCCGCAACCACGATCGTTGGCTAAGCAAAATTTTAAAAACTAGTATTTAAAAGCCTTTTAAAAGTTTTAAAGCTTCAAAATCTTCCTTAGGTACGGTACAACGTATCAACAAACAGGACACCTCCATACTTCGAGATCCGTGGTCTTCCACCAGGGGTCAGTTACAGGATAGACCTGTATGCCGTCAACGCTAAGGGCCGGAGCGACGTGTCCACGATCGAACACGTCACGTTAAAGGGACAGGCTAAATTCACTGGTAAGGAATAATAAACAAATACTAACATTTCAGTGCATTTTATATACATAGGTATAAACATTCCTCTCGAATCACTCTATTAAAAAAACGCATCAAAATCCGTTGCGCTGTTAACGTTTGGCCTAGTCGTTCAATTAAATGTCGTCATTCAATAAACACGCTAATCATTCCATCAAATAGCAGATTCAACTGCTTATAATATGGTCAATAATCATAATAGATATATCTGAAATTACGAACGCATATTGCAGCAAAATCGTGTCCACGCTATTAGCTTGAGACAATGTAACAAGCTTCATTTATTATAAAAAATTTATTACCATTTACAAAAATAGAGCTTTTGGCTTGAAAATTATATGATTGGTTTCTTATAAGGAGTTTTTGCAAGTTCCTGTTTACTTGTTCCCTTTTTCCAGTTTACAATTTGGAATCAAGTTTTATAAAGTTTTGACTTTCTTCTTGAATATAATAACTGCACATAAGGAGAATCCCCTACACATAAATTGTATGTTTTAAAAAGGTTTGTGTTTATTACAGATAATAATAAAATACGTTATTTGGAGTCACTTATTTTATTCCTTAAAATTAAAAAATGCGCCATTATTCAGTGTTAACCTTTATAGCAGTAACTTACGTCTAAATTTTGCGATCCTTAATTCAACTTGGATTGCTTTGGCTAAAAAAAATCTTCAGCCAATTTTCCTCTATAAAACTATAATTACATTACAACCTACTTATTCACACTGGGCGCCTGCTCGAAATCGAGTCTTGTATCATGGAAATAAAGTGCAATTTTCTTTAGATAATCCCAATCTAATTCAGGGACCGTTTATTTACTACCCAATAATAATAAAGCCGTGAATTCGCTTGTAATCTTGGAACCAGAGTCACGCCATTGCGGAAAAAGAAATGACTTCATTTTGAAAGGCATTTATTCCTTGTAAATTGTGATAATAAAATTCTGTTGGTTTTTAATGTGACGTGACAAGATTTGCGTTTAATCTTTGATTAGGATAAGTTTTATTTTCAGTGCCTTTTCATGGTGGGCGTTTGATTTATGAAATGTTATAACAGCACAGTACTAACTTACGTAATTAATTGTGTAGTTCTTTTTTTATTATGCCTGTTACAACATTTTTCCATAGGTAATAGAGAGGGGTAAGACAAAAGGGCTATTAATAATTTCTTATTTGTAATATTTGCTGTGTCATTTCTAACATCAAACACTTACTGCAGTGCTTTGTTAATTAGATAATAATCATCAAAAATTTATACAGAAAAATATTCACATTTCTGACATTGCATTCGACACAGCACCTTCAAAACTATTAGCCAGCGCATTACAACGTCTCAATTACGTATGCAATTTCAGAAATACCGAAAGAAGTCAATCGCGTGCCAACACGAAAGCTTAACACTAGAGCGCTCGCGCCTAATATTTTCCTTGAGTGCACGCGTGGGTCACATATGTCACCCAATACGACGCACGTTTTTTTTCATAAAAATCGTAGTTAAAAAAGTAAAAGAAGTACTTATTTATGAATCAACTTTATTTTTAAGTGATGAAACAAAAAAAATATCAATATTTTCTCATTTTACTTAAATTATGAGCTAAACATAAACCTGTGTGAAAAGTAACTAATTTATTACTTATTGTGATCAATCAGTTTTTTTTACTTTAGAAACTACAAATTTGGTAAAAATAATCATCTAATTATAAAGTTTAAGAATAAGTTGTTCTTATCCAATAAAATTTTATTTTCAACTAGGTTTCCGCCCGCGGCTTCGCTCGCGCAGTCAAAGAAAACCCGCATAGTTCCCGCTCCCGTGGGATTTCCGGGATTGCGTCATTTTCCCGGGATAAAAAGTAGCCTATGTCCTTCCTCGGGTATCAAAATATCCCCATACCAAATTTCATAAAAATTGGTTCAGTAGTTTAGGCGTGATTGAGTAACAGACAGAGTTACTTTCGCATTTATAATATTAGTATGGATAAAAAATAAGTATGTCCTAGCACTCGAATATGAGTATTTTATTTCGATTTTAGTTACCCATATATTAATAATTTCTTAAAAGTATAAATAATTGATCATAAGAGCAGTAAAAATAAAAGCGGTATACTTGATTTTCACTCGTAATTGTATGATTTCAAAAACTTCCTAGAACGCTCGCGCGGGGGACATGCGTCACCCATGTACTTTTATATTTTCGCAGAGTACACTTCGTTGCACCAAGGAAGCTGACACGCTGCTAAAATGTCCGGTGATTGGTAGTCGAGGAATACCTGAGACAACAACACTCAAGCACGATTGTTTAAAAAAATATTTAGCAATATATAGCACTGGGTGACCTATGTCCCCCGCGCGTGCGCTCTAGTGTTAATGACAAATTCTAGACTTCAGCTAGTAATTTATGTAAACCTATAGGTAATATACAAATCATTGTATTAAGCTATTCGGCGTTATTTATAATCCTAGATAGCATAATGTCAGGTATTGTAGCTTAGGGATATCATTACAGATCTAGATTATAGTTGAAATACATTATGTGTGTATTTAGTGTTTGATTTACTGCTGTGACTAAGCCAAGCTTATCCTATTGAAAGTTGTAATTATTGATTCTGTGATGTATAATGCCTAAAATTATAAAATTGATTGATCATTTATTTGCCAGAAACACGGTTTACCTACAGAGATCAACTATTTTTTTTTCTGAAGCATTCCGATGTAACAATTGATTATTTTTCAGCGGTCAGTGTCACCTCCTATTCCTCTTCTTACATCATAATAATTCAACTAATTCATATTATTTGCCCTTCTATATATTCGGTTTTTCTTTTGATCAGGCCATCATCCACTACCACCCAAGTCTTTAATAACGTGCTATCTTTTACGTAGGTGAAAGCAGTTCGCTAGGCGTATCCCCAGTGCTAGCCTCGATCGCGGCGATGTCAGCACTGCTGGCGACGGCTGTTTGCGGCATCCTCGCTGTGCTGTACCGCCGGCACGCCAGCAGGCACCGCCACTTGCCTGCTAAACACGCTCCCTTGAGGTGAGATTTTTATTAAAAAATGTAGTTTTTTGTACTTAGGTATAACCTACTTTTGGTGTAGTTTATTTATAGTTTATTTTAAATTTAATGTATATTTTGTATCTAGATATAATTTTTATTTTAGATTTGTTCAAATTTTGTATCTAGATATAATTTTTATTTTAGATTTGTTCAAATGCCTCTAATGTCGTGGCTTTATGAATACATACTTACTTTTATAATTGTTACTTCAGTTTATTATCGCAAGTTACGTTAATTTTGCAAAAAATTACTTACGTATAATTTAAAGTGACGTTCAAAATTCTGAAAATGTAATTTAGCATACCTACTTTGACGCATCTATTCCCTACACCAATTTCATATCATATTTCCGTCATAACAGCGAAGCAATGTACACCGAACGCGCTGGGCAGTGCCCCACGCCAGTGAAGCAAGAAGTTCGTGGTGAGGTGTCCAGCGTGGGGTCGGCGGGCGCGGGCGGTGCGCTACTACGGGACGAGCCGCAGGATGACGCTGACCCCGATATTATACCTAATTTATATGGTACGTAAGGTCGATATTCCTTTGTGATATTGAATTTTTATAAGGAACAAAAATGTATTAGTGCCTAGAAAAATCTTTACCCGATATTGGACCTTATTTGAATGGTATCTACGTAAGGTCTTCAGAAATGAGATTACATTCTGGCATAGAACGCGCAGTCTTAAATTCTGTAGAATTTTGAATTTCGAATCATTATTTACATTTCTATGTTAGATGCTGACACCGATATTATTCCTAAATTATATACCTAATACGTAAGGTTGATATTCCTATACGATTCTTATATCAATAATTAGTTACATGATAAGACGCTGACCACGATATTATACCTAATTTATATTCTGCATAAGGTACACTCTTCTTAATATTAATGCTATCTAAATCGTCGAATAGGACGGTGATCCCGATTATACCTTATTAACACCTACCATAAGGTTTATATTCTTGTAAAATTTTAATGCTATCTAAATTGTATAATGGGACGCTCAACCTGATATTCTACCTTATTTACACCTACCACAAGAGCTATATTCCTATACATTTTAAATTCATAAACGCTACTGTACTATCGATGTGTAATAAGCATTGTTAACGATGCTGATATCGATAATATTTAATCATACAACGAAGGTTGTAAAGCAAATATTTGTTCCAACGTTAATTGGGTGCTGACTTGAACACGTGTACATTCTATATTACCTATCGAAAAATAAAATTATTTAGGAATAAAATATGTATTGGAAAAAATGTCTGTTCATTAAGTAATAAAATAGAATATCTTCGTTACTGTTTGTTCAGATTTTATCTTTAATTTTTGTCCAATTTATTAAAATATAACGTTAGGTTCTGTTTTCATCAGACAATTAAAAAATATTCCTTATTGAAGAATTTAGGAGAATTTAGGAAATTACTATCAACTGAATATTTATGTAAAAATGTTAATACAAAGTGGAAAACATTCGATTACAAAAAAAAATCAGGAAGAATTTTTCATCTCTATGAGCGATTATTAATTCATAAAAAATTCACTTAATTTATAACAGCAGCGTGATTCTCTATATAATAATTTATTTACACAGAACGACGGCCGGTATCGAACGGCTACATGAGCCTCCAGCGCCCTCTATCGAACAGCAAGTTAAGTAAAAACGACGACGCGAGGTCGGAGCCCGATGGTGGGGGGTATTATGACTTTAGGAAGAAAGATTATAAGATACCTTTAACTAGTGTGAGTATTTGACTTTTATCTGGTGTTAAATTATTTTTGATACAGGAAAATGATTTCTCTATTTAGATAAAGATAGATCACTATTTTATCTAGCCATGTAACTTGCATAATTTTTAGTCCTTTCCATCGTAGTTCAAGAATAAGATTTGAAATTTGTTTTTTTCTGTGACCACATTGCATCGCGTTTCCAGCTTCCTCTAATGTAGCTTATCGATGTTCTGTGTCTAAAATTTTAAATAACATTATAACAATCATGTACTGTACCTGTAATGATGTTCAGTGTCTCAATTTCTGTATCGCATAAAAAATATTTTTTACAAACTACCCGCATTCCACAGTCATACCACAGCCTGGGTCGCGCGAACAAGGGCGTAACCACCAGCCCGAGCTCCGGCGGCGGCGTGACGTCATCACTCACGGCCCACCGCTTGCGGCCGGAGGTCGTCACCACGTCGCACCGCGTGCAAGAGAGCTGCATTTAGATATTTTGTGGAGCATTGTTGTGATGATGTTGTATTAATGGGCCACACGATGGGCAGCGTCGGCCCAACAAATCAGCGATGTTTACGGCCAATCATTGACATTTAGGCCCTCTACACTATTGTGATTGCCTCTGAGTAGAGGCAATAATATTGGGCGAGTGACCAACGCTGCCCATTGTGTGGAGGGCCCATTAAATTTTTTTTTTTGTATCATAATAGGGGGTTAAACTAGAGAAATGTTACTTGAATAATTGTAATTTGCAATGTATAATTTGTATGTTTTACGCAATCACATCAGAACACCAGGTCTGATATGAATACCTAGAGCAAACTACCGTTTATTTCAACAGTAAACAAAACAACTGCTGAGTTCTTTGCCTCAACGTTTAATTAATAAGCAATTATAATATTAACGATCTTAACGATTTAGTCACCTGCTAAAAAAGGAAATCGATAAACATCTTAAAATAACATGGGAGTGTTTAAAAATATAAATTATATAAAATACACACCTCAAGAACAACGTAAGCATTTTTGCTATAAATAACAACGCTGTTAATAACATACATGATACAATTTATAAAAACTTGCTAAATATGATTTTTATCTTTCTTCTAACATTTTGCAAATAGCGTAGGAGTATGCCACCAACGCATGTTGAAAATAAATATGACATTTTTTTGCTAATTTGTGAAATGGCTTGTTGTTCTAATATTCAGTGGTTGCAATGAACAAATATTTATACAAAAAATTAAAAGTTAAAAAATCAGGTTTGCTCTATATTTAGAAAATGCTTGTTTTCGCGATTAGATGAAATAATTCCTCTATTTTGGACAATTTACTGTTGTTTTTCTTATAAACGATAAACAGATTAATTAACGTTGTATATTATTTAAGTATTTTCTTAGTGATAGCTGTAGCTAAAATACATGACGTCATAATGCTCCCTTGCTCTGACGTAACCTTTGTACAATAGATATAGCAAAAATATTAAAACTGACTCATAGCAATGCTCAAAATCCCTCCGATGTAAATATAAATAAGATGACTGTGTTCCTTTAAACGTGTGTAAAAATGTTTTTAATTCGAACTGTAGTTATAAGTTAATTTGGCACGTGGTCTTACTTTCTCATTCAACTTTCATAAAATCTTAATTGAATGAAATATTACATACACGTTTTGAAAACAAAATGTTATATTTAATATTTTAAAAAATTCAATATTAAATGAACAGTACATTATGTACTTAAACTGTATTTATTTATTTTTATATTGAAATATGTTTAAAAAATATCTTAAAGTTAATCAAAAATCTCTTATAATATCCATAAAGTATTAGGTACATTTTAATTTACGATTTCACTGCATTACGACTTTCATCGCGTTATTTGAACTGAAATTTCATTTATTTAGTTTCAAAAGTACTGTCCACAGAAATAACGCAAAGCTATATCTTAATTTAACATTTCAAACATTTTATCAGACATAAAACAGAGTTGCATGAAAAAGTAATGCCACGTCCTCAGAGATATTACGGCCACTCCAAGACATTACGCGACCAAATGCAATTTTCCATTTGTCCAACGTATATTCATTTACAAGCTTGTCTCTTATATTACGTCGTGTTACGTAAATTGAAATCAACGAGTTTCTGTCCGTCTTTATCTGATAAAAACATAATCTTCAAAGGGTTTTAGTGAAACTAGTTTTGTATGAAATGGAAGTGTGTGATTGCAAAATATTTCATCCAAAATAATATGGTATATTGTGCTGCAAGTGTGAATGCAGAAAATTTCCTTTACTTTACAAAAAGTAATTTAATTGTGCAAACATTATTTCAACACAAAGTCAAAGTGGGTTTATCTTAAAATAATGGTTTATTCTTTACAATAATAATTGGTTTCATGTGTCATCTACAATTATTACAAGTCATTGAATATAAAGGTAGAATAAATACGTTATGTTGTCACAAAGCTATTAATTTTTAAACAATGCAATACCGGATATCGTAGGCCGTATAGCTTCATGATTGTTTTATATGAGAATTTTAATTATAGCAGATAATTATTTTTTTAATCATTTTCGTCTAAATTATGACAATTAACGTCATTTGGAGCTATTTGTATCTGGTAATAGAGTCTATTATGTGTAATAATTTTTGGGATTATATTATTTTTTATATAGGTGTGTATGCAGTAAAGTTTTAATTATACTTTTAAAATAGTTAAAATCTAAATGTACCATTTCCTAGAAATCCGTTATTTGATTTATTTAATACTATAATAATTAATATGGGTTTGATATTTGAAATAAAGTTTATGTTTGAAATAGAATTTTCTGCTATATCTAATACTTGATTATATCAAAATCTGTTCAGCGGTTTAGTATTGCTTGATATCCAGCCCGACTAAATACACAATAATATTAGTGAGGTTGCTTCTGAATATAATTTAGATAAGTAAAAAGATAGCGTTATCTAAGAGGCGATATCTAAAAGGTTTTAAAAGTTACAACAAGGTCGTGACCGCAAATCAAATCAACACTAATATTTATCAGCGATTTCTTCGACGTGGTTTTCAGAAAATTGAACCAATTTAATGGCTCTTCACAAGAGAGGCGTTTCAACGATAATTTATTTGATTGAAAAACAAAGTTCAGCAATTTGTTTGAAGATCGCCATCTTGAGATTGATTTTTCGCTTCTTTTAAATAGTATTAGTTATGTTTCGTGCATTGATACTGTTTTGTGGATTTTATTCAACCGACTTTAAAAAAGGAGGAGTTTCTCATTTAGACTGTATTTTATGGTTTATACCTTCCTGGTAAACTGGATGGTCCCATTTAAATAATGGTGAGACCATATTTTGAACACAATTAATTTTTGTTTTTTTACCAATAAAGTAAATCAAATGAAAGAAACACTGTATTATGATGTTGTAGATAAAAAAATGTTTTTCTATTTATTAAAAATTTTAGTTACCAACTTCAAATATTTAAACATGATTGTGTCCTAAAATCAATAAATACTTAAATATGAAAATTTAGCATAAATATTATAATATATTTTATCCACATTACTATAAAAGTAGGCATTCACACTTTTTACTTTTTTTATACAAATGTATGCCATGTTTCACTTCAAATTAACAAGTCTGTAATTCGTCAAAGGCGGGTCAGTTGTCAAACTGTTTGTTTGTTTGTCACCCAATTATCGATGCAGATGTCAACTATATGTGATTTCGTGGATTTTTCTAAATCCCACGGGACTTTGAAGACCAAATAGTTAATAGAGTAAATACTTCGTGCGATACTGTTAATAAATTGAAATATTTTGAAGTCACAAATATTATGTAAATATTTATTTTTCTTAGTTTAAAAACAATAATCATGATGTGAAAGAAGAGTTACAGTTATTTTATCAAGTGAAATAAATGACGATTGAAAAAGCGTGGTTTTACATTACCTACCTTGCATTTTAAACCAAAAGAAAATTAAACAGACTATAATATAATTCTTTGCTTTCTTCTAGGTTCGTTCATAATAATTTAGACGTCTTTGTTGTTTTAGAAACTATGCTATATAAATTATATATTATACTAGCGGTCCGCCCCGGCTTCGCCCGTGGTACATATGAAAAATAGATGTTGGCCGATTCTCAGACTTACCCGATATGCACAGAAAATTTCATGAGAATCGGTCCACCCGTTTCGGAGGAGTATGCAGACTAACATTGTGACACGAGAATTTTATTTATAAGATTTACGTTCGTTAAAGACATACCTTGAGCAATTTATATGATATTACTTGCAAAGGCTTTGTGTTTGAAATGTGCGGAACTTCTTAATAAAACCTCTGTTCAAGAGAATGTGTATTACATTTCTGCAAATGTTAGGATGTAGCGTTATTGTCTTGGTTAAAACATGCAATGTATGCCAAAGTTATTGGAGTATATTATTATAATAGCTTTATATTAATAACTAGCTGTGCCCCGCGGTTTTACCCGCAGTGCTCCGCTCCTGTTGGTCTTAGCGTGATGATTATAGCCTATAGCCTTCCTCGATAAATGGGCTATCTAACACCGAATGAAATTTTCATATTGGACCAGTAGTTCCTGAGATTAGCGCGTTCAAACAAACAAACAATAGCTTTATAATTTTAGTATTGATGCTGTGTGTGGCCGTAATTAGTTAAGTCTTTTGTAAATACTTCGCTCAAGTGTTATTAGCAAATTAACGACAATATTGATGTGAAACCGGGTGAAATGTGAAGTTTACTTTTGATGTGATGGTAAAGGTTTTTAATAACAATATTCTAAATTATATTGGTAAAACTATGAAGCATTTTTATATTTTTTTAACACAAAAATTAAAGATTTTATCGGATTTTAAACGCGATTTATTCATTATATTATTTTCCCGAAGTTTCACTATGTTTCACACACTTTGCGGTCAAAATCTTTATTTTCTTTGTAGGTATAATACTCGTGTAAAATCAAACACTGAAAATACTATATCAATTTTAGTCTAAAAGTTAATTGGTCACAGTAAAACTTAGCTATTCCGTCAAAATACATATTCCAGTTAGTTTTGAACCAGTGACGTCATAGAATGTTATCTGACGCTACATAGATAACGCTCTCAAATGTCAGTTTCCTAGTATTTGTTTCTATGGTATTTTATAGGAATATACTGATGGAATTTTATATATATTTGTCTTGAAATATATTTTGAAGCCTTTATCATCATGTTCGAGAAACTTCTTTTAATGTAACAATGAAGTTTTAGTTGACGGTAATTTGATGAATTTTTATATTTATTTTTGTATAATTTTAAACTATGAGTAAAGTTATGTTTCAGTATTCAAAGACTGTTTTTAATATTATTGTGTATTGTTTGTAAGTATTCTGTATTTTATGTTTATTTTAATGTGTCATTGTGAATTTTTTACATACGAAATTATTATATTATGTAGTTTAGATAAATTAATTTCCTTGTAAATTATTCTGAATATTAACATTAGCTTATTAGTGAATAAGCGGTTCATATCGTGACGATATCGCAATAATGTCGTCACGATATTAATTTAAGGTTACTGTAAATATTGTAAATATGTACATACATAAAATGTCTAGTCTAAATTAGTGCTAACGGTGCTAAGAACTGTAAAAATTAACACAAATAGACTTACGTCAATTGTCTATTCATACAAAGTATGGTTTATTGTTGAATGGAGAATCAAATTTGTTTCTGTAAATGTTTTCAATTAAAATATCGAGCATTAATGGTTTTTCGTGTTTTATTTTTATTTTTTCCCTGTAAGAATTGAATTCTCTGATATTTACCTTAGGTACCTCCAGCTTGATCTATGAGAAGTACTAAATAGAATCAATTAATTATTATTATCTTAATAAAGAAGAGTAAGTATAATATTCCTATACTTAAGTGGCCAACTCTTAAGTTGCCTGGTAGAGATCGCTACCTAGCTATAAGGCCGCCTTTTGCTTATTTTTAATGTATTGTATGCTTTTATATTTTTATTTCTATAGCAATAAAGAATTTTCATTCATACAGTACAGTAATACATCTTTAGTTCTATGTTTGTTACGACTTACGAGTCAACTCAAAAACTAACGAATCAATTAAAAGTTCTTAAAAAGGCAAAGGTTGTAAAGCTACATTATTATCGCCTTACTATAAGCAAGCAAAGCCACGAACACAAAGCAAGTGTTATAAAATCTTATGTCTTTGATTAATTACGTAATACCGCTTGACAAGTTGAACATGTAATATGTAAAGTAGGTACTAGGTACTTATAAATAACTAGCGGTCCGCCCCGACTTCGCCCGTGGTACCTACATGTTTAAACTATCCTATCTCTCAAGTTGGATCGAACTACACATGGTGTGCGAATTTTATTATAATCCATTGTTATAGTCCATTGGGGACAAACATTGTGACACGAGATTTATATATATATACATATTAAGATTACTTAGTAACAAATTAATTAAGAGACGCGATTCAAACATGAATTTAAAGTGGGATTATTAAATATATTTAGAATTTAGACGTAATAAATAAACACAATAAATTGTTTTACAAATTACAACATTTTTCAATTGGATGCGTATAGGAGTGTTTACGCACTGTGATAATACAATATCTAACTAAATGCTGATATTAAGTGCTATAAAATAAAGCATTTTCAGTTTAATTATCTCCCATCCCACTCACTTACATGATTTTAAATATAGTAAATGAAAAGGAAGTAGTACCTACGGTTTAGGTAATGGAAAGGAATAGGTAATATTTTGTTGAAAATAGCTCAGTCAAAATTGTGTTCTTCTAGTTTCTGAGTTTAAATAAGAAAAACATACAATAGGTATAGGTATTTGTATCTTACCTTATTTTCCTGGACATGTTCGCTACTACTATTTTGATGAACCCAGCTATAATACAGTAAGTAGGTATACAGTAGTTTCGTTTTATCAGTTCAATTATAAGTAACAAGAGTTATCACTTCGATATCGACATGCGCAGTGGGTACACTCGAATAATGGCCTATGGCCCTAACAAATATTTATAAACACCATAAAATTTGAAATGAGACAACATAAATCTGTTGAACTTAATAACTTATAATAAAACTTTAGTACGTGAGAAGAAATTGAATTAAACAGAACTTTTGATCTGTTTTCTGATGGACGATAAAATCTATATTCTGACACTGGATTTAAATCTATTTTTTATTGTTTATATTGCATATTATCGAATTGCATATAAGATCACTTTTAACTTCTATAATAAAATAAAATATATAGATATAAAACATGTAGAATATCTTCCGTTTTCCGTTTTTTTATTCTATGTATTTCATTAATCGTTCCTTCATCTTTGTTTGCTCTAGTGGTGGAATAATTTTCTAATTTAATTTAATTTTACCATTGAAATTATAGAGTTTTTTTTTTCAATTTGAACTTTGTTCAGTATTAATCCCGTCATCATTATCGATGTTATTATGTGTACCTAACTATATTTTCCATTCTCAAGACATTCTTTCATTAGATTTGATTCTTCGATTTTGAAACGACTAATCTGTCGTTATTACTTATTTATGATGATATCCTTAACTGTTATTCAATTAAACACAAGGTACGGCAAATACAGGTATTATTTGATGAACTAGAATAATTGGGCAACATGGCAGCTTATTGAGAGCTAGCCTATAGCCGATGTTACCAAAATCAATGTAATTAATGGCAACCATGGCTTAACTCCTAATTTATTGCGTTCTAACTGATCCATAAATTACTTAGTCACTTAATTATGGGGCCATTAATTCCGCGATTGGTGGACGTTAAAACGCTACCGCTTATGGTTAAGGATTAACATAAGTATAGTACGGTTTTATAAATGTGTTTTGTAACCGTATTGTTATAAAGTTTATTGTGTATTTTTATAGAATAGTGTCAAGAATGAGTTAATCTATTTTGAAATATTTCGTCAGTATATATCTACTGTAGTCATGACTGACTTGGGCTATGTATATAGTTTGCAACCCGCTTCTGAGCAAAGCCAGAGCAAGCGCCTAGTATAATAAAAAAATCTTATTGTGTCTGTTTCTGTGACATTTTCATACAAGAACATAATTTTATTTTTTTAGGTAACTATATGCATAGATAAAAACTCAATCTTGGATTTTGGTAACGAAAATAAATCTTAAGGGGATGAGGGGATACATTTGTATTGATTAAGGCTATCGTGAGCTAAGATACGGAGTTGGTTTATTAGTAAACATTTATTATGTTAAGAACTTGATTGTTTGGCCCAGGCAATGTTGTAAGCTGTGAATTAAAGGTCCTATTACTGATTGAAGAAAGGAAAATACTCTTCTCATTATTATTAATTTTCTGTAAAAACAATCATTAAAATAGTCGCGATTTGCATGTGCCTCATACCTTTTAACTTCTGAGCTATCTATTTTAAATTACAAATTTTTAGTTTGCAACTGTGATAACTAACTTTAGAGAATATCATTTCAAGAACGCAAGAAAGTAAAGAACTGCATACCTATACAAGTGCTATACAAGTGACGCTTTAATTTCAACATTGGCTAAAATTTCATTAGATAAAAACCAATTTTATTTTACTACAAAGAAAGTTACACACACGATAAAACACTAGAGAAAAAATACATTTTTACATAGATTAATCATTCCGATTAAAAATATATTTAATAGCCCGATCGTCTTTGTACGGGGGCCATAATCCCGTAACTAATTATGCCCTGAAATGACAACTCATTCTCATCTGAGTTATTGATAAATGAAAGTTAATCGAGCACAAAAAAATTACCTTTCTCTTATTTTTTAAAATACCTTTGATCACATTTTTATGAAGCTGTTGTGATTTGACTGCAGTGCGGAAGGGATTTTGATTAAGTTTGTTGTTTTGATAGATGAGTTAAAACAATTTTTGAGACTACCTAATGTATAAGGGGAGTAGAAATGTAGGTACATAAGTGTTTGTCTGTTTGATAATTAATCTTTTGCATATAAAGCTATAGTTTAATTTTGATTAAATTATGTAAGATCTCAAGAAGAAGAAATCTCAGAGAAATATATTTCTAGGTTACAAGAGAGCATTATGCAGGTCGGATCATGGATCGAAAATAGTTTGGTATTATGACATGATGACGTATGTAAAGTCAGATACAAATAATCTATTTTTAGAAAGAAAGAAAATTAGTTTATCCCACCATAGAGTACACACATTTAAAACTACCGAAAAAGCCTTTTTATAGCACCACCAAAACACACAGACAATAAAATAAATCCATACATAATATATAAACCTAAAAGAAATCCCATGCACCCTAATGGTTAAACATTAAAATTACTCAAAGGCCAAAATACATTTCAAATTGAGATTTCCAACAGCAATTTCTGCACAAAGAAAGTTAGAAAAAATAAAAGAATCTGACTTCCTTTCTTTTATGCGGAAGTTCTTTAGCCACTTATGAAAACTCCGCGAAATCATATTATCTGTTTTTGTTGGAAGCTTTTGCCAAATAGCCAATAGACTGTTACAAAACTGAGTCAAAATTGTTCCTAAATATGAGACAAGTTACACATTTATACATTTAACAAGTTTGTTGTTTAGTTTTGTTCCTAAACACTCGAAATAGTGGGCGTAAGTAAGAAGTAGGTAAAAAGTAGTAGCACTACTTCGTTAGATTTATATTATGACTCAGAATAACAGTGACTTTTTTAACGTTGTTTTCATGATATATACCAGCAAAAAAGGCCCGTGTCCCTGCTTTGGGAACATAATAACATACATATATATAACATAAATCTCGTGTCACAATGTTTGTCCTCAATGGACTCCTAAACCACGTAACCGATTATAATAAAATTCGCACACCATGTGCAGTTCGATCCAACTTGAGAGATAGGATAGTTTAAACACGTAGGTACCACGGGCGAAGCCGGGGCGGACCGCTAGTAACATATATGGGCTGATGATGATGATGATGATAATGATATTATAAATAATTAAACGATAATTAAATGGATAATAAACAAGTAAATATAAAGCTGTTTAAAAATATCACCTCTCCGCCGTTTGTGGAAGCCAGTGGTAATTGAATTCATTTATAGAAACAGTTTTATAATTGGAAATGAAATGGAAGCATTGGTTAATTTTATTAAGCAATTTATAATGAAATTCCATCAAGAAGTCGGAATACATTTTATTCAATAATATTATAAATAGATAATAGAATGAGTAGATGTATTAATAATTGGTAAATCTCTTATTACCTCAACAATTAGAGTTATTTGTTGTGAATAGAAATTAGTTAAGTACCTATATAGTATTTGAAAGGTAAGTATAAGAAAACTCGCTAGTTCTTCACAAAATTATTTCGTAGTTCAGACATTCCTATTGGAAGATTTTTTCTAGAAAGTACGATAAGCGATAATTTGTGCTCAAGACCGACACAAGAACTATCTGCGACTGTATTTGAGCATCGACAAATAAAAACGGAAAAACCTAAAGTTTATATTACACTCGCTTTCCAGTAGACTTCATCTTTGGGGCAAAGAATAAACTAACAGATGTGTTATGTGGTTTCAAACAATGTGTTAGTGTGCCATTATTTTTTCCTTGTCCTTTCGACCTATAGTAGATAGACCTATATACTACGGATTGGTATTAAAAAATATTAACATTTAGTTAAATGATGTATGTAAACTCTACCGTCTGTATATACAATTAAATATGTAATAATTGTTGATGACAATGAAACTAATATCTTATAAATGTCTTTTTTAGTTCCTTATTAAAATAATGTTGTAACACAATTTTACAACTGCTGTCTCCAAACAAAAAAGAACATCACGGAGTGTATAATGTACATAAATCATTCCTAGCAAGTGAAAGCAAGCAAGTTCCTCCCCGAGTTCTGCTTACCAAGGCATTAAACTGTCATAGTTTGGAGCACCTGTTCACATAATCTATGAACAAACAATCGATGGAGCTGTCGGCACTCTCAATAATGCAACGGAAAATGTTTAAAAAGCATCTCCAGTTGAGAACGCTTCAAGCGGATGCTCTAGTTAAATAAGGGTTTGTTCAGTGATGCGCGGTTCGAACGCACTAATAACTTATAACGGAGTTTTATAAGAAAGTGGTTTGGTATGATTATATTATGTAAAGAGATGGGAAGAAAGTAATGGACGTAAATAATGGTATGGAAAAATTTAATAGCAATAATTATTAAAAAAATGAGAGCCACTTAATTCATTTTCAATTTAAATATCATAAATTGCGTTAACATTATGTACCTATAATTAAGTATTGTTTTATACAACAATGATTCAAATTTAACATAAAACATGCCTCGACATTTCAGTGCATTGAAATGAAAAGTAAAAATATTATCATTATTTTAATACTTACAAAAAACATGCATCCTGTCCATTCCCTGTTCCGCCACTAAAAATTACCAAAACCTACTTACCATTAAAAATAGTTCTCAAATTTAATGAGCAATAAACGTCGACACAATTGCTGTACCACACGTATACGAATAAAACAAAAGAAACGTCATTAGTGTAAACACATCGATAAATTATAACGCCTACAACACTATATTGATGTTATTTGAGTGTGAGATATGGGCAATAGTTTTATAGAGGGCAAAGGTATTAAAAAAACTTTACTGAATCTAGGTATAGTGGTTAATACGGAGAAAGAAACATGGAGGTCGCAGGTTCGATTCCCAATTCCAAAAGGATACAGAAAACTAGGAAGAAATCAAATTACTAAAACTGTTGCAAAATGCATTTACCTTATAGCCTACTAGCTTTCCGCCCGCGGTTTCGCCCGCGTTTTCAAAGAAAAACCCGTTCCCGTAGGATTTCCGGGATAAAACCTGTCCTATGTCCTTTCTCGGGTATCAAAATATCTCTATACCAAATTTCATGCAAATTGGTGCAGTAGTTAAGGCGTGATTGAGTAACAGGCAGACAGACAGAGTTTACTTTCGCATTTATAATATTAGTATGGATATAAGGTGATTCGGAACTTCATACAAACTTAAAAAGAACAGAGCAGTAATTAATCAATAATCATGTTACGTGCTAATTATTATATATTTTCTATCTTTTGAAAGAAACTGTTAATATCATATGAAAGTTATAATATGCATCATAATTAGGTAAACTACAATTTAACATTGCAACTGAATCCGTTCCTTACACTATCATCTTTTAACATAACTCAAACCTGACTCCCAGAATATTCACGCTAGTAATATCAAATAGACAACTATAAAAATCCACCGTGTCACGTACTGAAACCTTCATTCAGCTGACCTATTGAGTGCAGAATCTAACATCTGGAAAGAGTAGCATTTTGAGCTTAACATAATTTAGTTACTCGAAATGTTTAGATATTATTATAAATGTGAGAATATTATCTTTGTTAGACTTTGACGGTTAAACTACATTACAGATTTAGATGAATTTTGATCTTGGTCCTCGACTACACAGTCGTGGACCAAGATCAAAAGCAGGCTACTTTTACGAGGCGATTTTTCAATACATTTTACTACTTATTCGTCCAATAAAGTAATATATACAATATCATAAACATAAGGCCTATAAATAAATGAAAAATCGAATAAAAGGATACAATTTCGAAACGGTTTATTAATACTTTATTCGACGAATAAGGATTAAATTATCGATAAAATTACGTGTACAAATTTAAATATTATTTCATGTAATACAACGTATCTATTCCTATTCACTATTTTAAAACAATTCAAGTATCAATGAAATCTTCTCTCCACTAAAAGGAATACAGCCTGGATAAAGACTAAGAGGTAGCAATCAGACGATTGTCAATAGTCACTTAATGTTGGTCAAACAGATGGATGCGGGCTTCTAACGAGTCCTGTTACATTTGTAAACTGCAAGTATTTATCCGCTTAATAGCTCTTTTTTGTACCTTTAGGTTTAGACTTGTTTAAGATCTGGGAAAAATAGGTTTATGTTTCTGTCCGATTTGGTTTAAAATCAATAGCTGTGTTTTCAGACGCTGTTTTGCCCCGTTATAAGTTTTTATGTTTCTGTCCGATTTTTTGGAATCGATAGATGTGTTTGTAGAAGCTGTTTTGCCTCGATTTAAGATTAGATTTAATGCATAAAATTATTAGTAGTTTCATTATTTAAAAATTATTAATATAGAGCGTATATAATAATAGATGCCCCGGCAAACGTTGCTCTACCAAACTCTTATCACTTACGGGTTTGAAAATAGATGTTCTCCGATTCACAGACCTACTTGCTATTCACACAAAAACTCATAAACATCTGATTTCAGAAAAGTTTAATTTACAACATCACGACACGAAAATTTTATTTATTTTATCAATGGCAGCGTAAAACATTATAATTACATAGAGTTAAATTCACATCTATACCATCATTCAGCTCCTTTCAAATTTAACCAGTTACAAATAATCCCAATCCTTAAAACTTTAACATAATTACCGGAATAACTCGATAAAACATAAAGAAAAGGTTAGAGTGAGACCATTAACTTAACCGCTGGATATGAACATTAGTCATAGAACAAAGACACAATACATGCGATCGAGTTACCGGACTGGTTTTTAAAGACCTAAAACCTTTAGAAGGATTATTCTGATGATTTTTTTTTACTTTATGTGAATTAGAGGCAGTTTCCTTGCAGTACATACGTCATACACTTTTATGTAATTTTTCGGGAATTTTCCTTATTTCAACTAGGTCTGTTATTTTTAACCTGTTCAATGTTGTAAACAAATACTCTAATAAACTAAAATAATAAATATCTGGTTTTAATTAATTATTTAATCTGTTAGCTAGGTATATTAAAGATTTATTTTTTCATCTCAGGCGAAGGGCACGCGTTGCAGAATACATAGTTTGTAATAAATGATGTTTTAATTCCCAAAAAATATTGAATAAACAGTCGTTTATGAGCAAACAAGTAAGTATTCCCATACTAAGTATTAAATCTATTTACTTGTGCTCTATCTAATAAATTATTGCTGCAAGGGGCAGAAAGTTACTACATTTGAATGAATTGGCAACGCAATTAAATCGATATAGATATCATTCAGGGCGTTGAACAGAAGAAATTAATTTTTTTTTTTTTAATATAAAAATGGGGCATATTGCGTATTAAAAATAATTTAAACAAATATAAATTCTTTACCATTACGAATTTACTCAAACAATCAACCACATTGTTATAATAATATATTATCTTATGTTTATATACATTACAAATGTGACTTTTTTGAATTAAATAAATACGTCGAATTAAAATCTCCCAGAATAAGCCCGTTCCAGACTGGTATACATTTGTCTTTCTCACAAATCCTACAGCGACGGTAATGATAAATTTATAAATCGATGTAACTGAATCCCGGAATGTTTTTATATCCCACAAAATAACTGTACGTGGGAGTTTATGGTGTTTTGTTGAAATAAACCTTCACTTTGCGAATTTATTGCTTCCCTTCTTTGATATGTTATTTTTATTGGTATATTTTGACGATCTGGTTTGTCCAGTGATCTGTAATAGCGAGCAATAGAGGTCGTGGCTTAGATCGGAATTTGACCGAAATAATCTGTGTTACTAAGTACTATCTTAGACTTTAGATTATATAATAAGAAAGAGAAAATATACCGAAACCGCATGATAATATTTTATGATTGGCTTGAGAAGACGGTGTTATGACTAATTTGTTTTATTATTATTTTTTAATTCCGCTCTTTTTATCTCAATTAACACAAAAAGGAAAATTCTTTGTTTGGAATATAGGATAGTAAATAAGAGGGGTAGGAAACTATCTGCACACACAGTGCTTATATTCATGTTCCCTCGGGATAATTTTACTTTATTGGGGTCAAAATTTCAAATTGATCTAATTGCCTGTTCATAAACAAACAAATAAACAATGAATTATTTCCTCTTTATACATCGTATTATTATCGATTAATATTTAGTAATATATGCCTTACTGTCACCATAAATCACCATAATAGAGTCGTATGCAAGACCAACTTTGTTTATTATCTTACGTTGCTGACGCTACTACAACACTGTACAGTACAAGATAGCATGCGGCTGGTACAATTCAATTGTTACGGCAACATGGCGAAACACATTTAAATGTCAAAATCAATATTATGTAGAGTCAGCAACGCAACGCAATAATGAAATAGAAAATATAACGGAGATAATAAATGTTTTGTGAATTGACCTTATAAAAATAGTGATAATAATCAATATTTACTACCCCATTGTATTTTGTTTTGTTGGTTTACCTAACCAATTGATAACAAATCAGAGCTGGGCTTTTTATATTAAGTAAAAAATAGTTTTATCAAATTACGTCGATTAGAAAATACAAACCAAAGATTTTTTGCGAATTAATAAATTGATAATATTGTTTGTAATATTGTTATCGTTGTTATTTTTAGGTATTAATAAATACGCCCAATGAGACAGTGGTACACAATAGTTATTAAGTTGATAATCATTAATAATTTAGTTAACCATAAATTCAATTAGTAACGCTATAAATAGTGAATAATAATTTAATTTAATTCAAATTCATTCATGCAGTATAGAAAGGCACCACAATCATTTAATCTTATGAACAGCAAAGAATCAAATAAGTCTTTATACAAATTGAAAGGAATTTCTATGCTAACCGTACAAAAAAATAATACCACAACGTGACCGAAAAAAACGAAATTGAATAAAAACGCTCCCGTCACATATGATGGCATAATTTCTGTCACAATGCTTCCTGTTCAATATTTATATCTAATACAAAGGGATTTTTTTTTCATACCGTATCCAAAAACTTTTGACGCAAATATGAACCTTAGTACAAACTTATAAGGTTTCATTTTCTATGGAAAAAACGATCATGCAATAGACGCACATAGAGCGAATATTTTAAAGGAATGAGAGCTTTATTTATAAGGAAGTAGCTTCGATAATTGCTTTTTTGATGTGAAAAGAAAGGTCAAATGAACAAAATAAAGTGGGCGGGAGTTCATTTTGATACATCTGTAATTCGCTGTTTTTGAATGAACATTTTTATAACATATTGTACTTGTATTTAATTATTTTCTTTTCGGGGCTTTGTTTTTGTATTATGACTGAACTGATGAATGGATAAATTTTAAAATAGTTATAATAATTGGTACTTTGAGTTAGGAAATATTTACAATAATTACTGGTAATCAGTAATGTAATAGCTAAGTAACAGTTTTTCAAAATTGTATCTACTGTGTATTATTTCTTTTAAAGAGATATCCACTTTATTATTTTTAGCAGAAGCAACAATTTTGTCAACCAATATTACCTAAAAACTATATTCTTTTATAAGCATTGGTAAAAGCAAATACGTGTTCAGTATAAATTAAATTAAATTGAATTAAATTAAATTAAATTAAATTTATTTATTTTTCTCATCACAAATGCACAATATATATACATTGTTAATCTATATAATATCTTAACACTAACATTTGTGAGAGACTGGTGCCCGCGATAAGTATAAAATACTTGTGTTACGGGTCACCAGGCCCCCAAAGCATTAACAATCAAATCTATAAGATAAACAATGAGCGTGAGCATGAAATGAGAAAGAATTAATCGTAACTAAAGTTAGAGTATAAGAAGAAGCTTAAATAGTAATTTCCAATATACCAATGCATAAACACGCGAAAAACAAAACAACAGCACAAATCTTCATTTAATCGGCTTACAAAAGTATTGTAATTCTATAATCATGTTATAAATGTTTCACCCAAAGGGTCGTCATATTAAAACTAAGCATAAAGTCGGGATTAAAATTTTAATTACGAAGGGATTCGTTTGAATCTTTGTGCCGCGTGGATTTTGTATCCTCGTGTAATATTTTGCCTGTATTTACTTATTTCTGTAACAGCTTAACGTTTGGCAAGGGACATTTTATTATGTGGTTCATTTTTATTTATTAGTATCGTATGAGCATTGCACCTGAAAAGAACAAAATCTATTTTTTTTTCTTTTTAGTTAAATGTTGATGATTTCTATGTAAATAACAGAATAAAACTATTTGTACAATCGTGAACAAAGAGGAGTTTCAAGTTTACTTAATTTTATTTTTATGGCATAATCTTTCTGGAATTCTATATTATAGCCGCGGCAAGGTTTTATACTATTATCAATTATTTTATTAAACCTGACTCCTTATAACTTATTTATTCTTCTTCTTCTTCGTTTATCACCCAAGTAAATTATAATGCTTTGTCATGTATAAATACCGTTTTTAATAAGAGTCGTATTAAAATCTAGTACTTTTTTTATTTCCTTTCGGCTTACCTCATTTTCCATTTCAGCCAAGTAAATACTTCTCTACAAAAACGTATTGCCGGCTTCGAAGTAAAACCGGCGCGGACTTTCCGTGACAAGGGTCAAAAGAAGCTGAGATCCGTTACTAATTGAAAAAGGAGTAAATAAAAATATAATACATTTCCAATGGTATTAGATGTTTTGTAATCAACGGATTATTTGTAATCGTGGTCTTGTACTTTTTAAGCTGCAATTTCAGCTCTGTTTTCAAGTAATGGTTTAATGAAACTTATTTAAGTAAAGGTCTTTCAGTTACTGAATTAGTTTTGTGAAATGTATGGACCATAATCCACCACGCTGGTCAAGTGCGGGTTGGCAGATGTCGCATGTCGTCGAACTTTAGATTCTTCATCATGTCGCAGATTGAAAAAGCAATTTATTTCCTGCACTCTCGCGTGCTCTCAAACCCCGGTCTTATCGATTTGAAGTCCGCGGTCCTCACCACTGAGCCATCACTACATTAGTCTTAATGAGTTCATTAAACTAAATTCTTTTATTATCCCAATAAAATGTCCAATTAAAACGCGACGCTCATTATCATATCCACTTCCACTTACAAAGCTAGTTAGCTGATCCAATATTAACTAATGATGTCTTAATTTAAGTTCATCAATAATTTTATAGCACTAATCAAATATGCGATACGTATTGCTACTGTATAATTGATCTAATCGAATATCAAGAACGCCGCAACCTATAAGCGTTAAAGTCATAAGCGGGAGCGATTTACTATTGTATTCCTGTTACAAAATTATGAAGTACCTACCTAATTTATAAATATTATATTGTGCAAAGGAATGTGTACAACGATCGATGAAAAAAGAAGAGGGATGCTTTATGCCATTTAACTGACATGAAATTAACGTAATAAATTTAGTAGTTCCTTCATCTAGTTTTGTTTAGAAGAAACGCAAAAATAATCTTTTGTTAGAGGCAAAAGCGATAACTTATTTTTGATATGAATCAGCTTAAACAATACCTACGGTTTCAGCATTCCTAACATTAAAATAATAATAATTATATTTTACAATCGCGTCCTTCCTA
This sequence comes from Colias eurytheme, assembly GCF_061535395.1. Lineage (NCBI taxonomy): Eukaryota > Metazoa > Arthropoda > Insecta > Lepidoptera > Pieridae > Colias > Colias eurytheme. Next base: position 679,281 of record NC_142997.1, on the reverse strand, counting down.
TGCATTAAATGTACTACCTTTCGAGCATCTGTCCCATATCTAATTGCTTCTATAGCAAAACCTATATTATGTTTATTACCATACCTACTAGCTGCGCTTCCTGGTTTCACCCGCGTGGCTCCGCTCCTGTTGGTCTTAGCATAATGATTAGTATATAGCCTATAACATTCCTCGATAAATGGGCTATCTAACACTAAAAGAATTTTCAAATCGGACCAGTAGTTTCTGAGATTAGCGCGTTCAAACAAACAAACAAACTCTTAAGCTTTATTATATTAGTATAGATTATATGTATTATATAATGTCCCAAAGCTTACACCTCGTCCCCCACACATCTAACGCACGCACACAAGCAATTTGTCCGCTTTTTTGTGCGTGCGACGGGAGTAATTGTTAGTATTAATTCGACGCCATGTTATAATGTCGATCACGCGATCACCGCCGTTATTACAATTAATTTATTATGTAATCTATGGGATTACGCTAAATTTGATTCTTGTTGGCTTTCAAGATTTTTTGCGATATTTTGAGCGCGAATTTGCCTATAGATCGTATTTACGTGACCATTTTATTTATGAGTCTGTAGCGGTTTAGCTTAATATATATATACGAAAGATTGTTGCTCAGTTACTTTTAAAAAATCCGTAATGATTCTTTTTAACACACTTTTATTAGCTACTTAGGCATATTATTACGTAAGTAAAAGCTTATTGATGCTAATACATTTAAAAGAAACAAAATTATTGTCCTTGCCAATATGTCCATTCACAGATTACCTACTAAAGTAGTCAAAATATCATACCAAGATAACAATCATTTGCATGCATCTTTACCAGAAACTCAGTCTAGTAGAAAAATTGTTACCGTAATACTTGAGCAAGGTAATGGGTCGTTTAAAATCACGGCAATTGAGGCTTCAAAACTCGGCCAAGTTACAAGAAAAAAGGTCAGAAAGTAGTTAATAACAAGAGGGGCGCGGCTAGTGTGTTATAAATCGGCTTCTTGGAAATATTTCACGTTTATTATATTCTTAGCACAATATAATATTAGTATTCTAAATGGGAAACATAATTTTTCACATAAACGCGCATTATGAGCTGATATTTTATGAGTAATCTCAGCTTATTCATTGCAAATTATACCATAAAGCTAACCCAAGGTCGTCGATCTTTGATTTTACCAACTTCAAAAAAAATGGAAAAGATTCCAATTCGGCTGTAATTTTTTCCTCAGAACTTTCGACTGGTTGAACCAATTTTGATGATTATATTTTTATTTAAAAGCTAGTGCCTTCTTGTTGGTCCCATTTGAATTTTGTCCAGTTTTGACAATTCGGCGGTACTTAAGTTTTTTTTTTTATTGAAAATAATTATAATATAAAATGCACACTTCACTATGTTTTCCTCGGATTTCAGTAAAGTTGACACAAATATTGTACAAACTAAATTTGAATTTCAAACTCGAACCCTAAATTTTTTAAAATTCACACCAATATCCAAGAGTAACTTCTTAATACATAACATTGAAAAAAAAGATATGTAGGTATATAAGTCAGGCGAAAAACAAAAGCTGCACAACTATTAAGGCGTTACCCGGCAATTTCGACTATGTTCAACCTCTATAAAGTCTGGTACAACATAAAGCACAATACCGAAAAAAATATATAAAATAGGATGGTCTTTAATCTTTAATTGCTCGCGAGGACTTTTTTCCAAAGTTAATAGATTTCTAGAAAAAAAATGTGCCGTGGTCATCGATTTTTCCGCAAATACTCTATAAACTTCGTAACCTGCTGACTAAGAGCTCTGAAAATTTTATGTTTAATAAATTATCAGTTACACAACAGTCCCTGACGAGGATTTTTTGTTTCACTGATTGGTATCTTTTTAAATACAAAATGCGAGGAAAAAAGAAGGTGCAGCGGGAGAGGTTTGAGATCCGTCAAGTATGGTCAAGGTTATTAGCGCATGTATAAGCCTTAATACTATGAATTTCTGAGCTCGTTAAAATACTGTTAGCAATATCCCCTTGTAATAGTTGGGGATTATTTTTCCGCTAAGTTATTAATACAGTTGCTCATTAAAAGTTATAATACTTGCTCTTTCGTTTGCCCTAAAAATTGCAACGATTAATAACTTATACCATGCTTATACTGAGTTGAATAAATAATTATGACTTGATTAAGTAGATTTTATGTCCGTAATGCACAGTGGGATATATTTTTATGTGTTATGATATGAAAGTTGTGCGGTTTTACTCGCATTGTTCCGCTATTATTGGTCAGCGTAATGATAGAGCTTCCTTATACTGTGCTTATAGCCTTCCGCGATAAATGGACGATTTAACACTGAAATAATTTTTCAAATCGCACCCGTTGTTCCAGAGGTAAACTTCTTCAAGCAAACAAACAAAAAACTCTTCAGCTTTATAATATTAGTAAGTATCTATAGATATGAAATAAATTATAGTGGTAATTTAGGTGAAAATATAGAGACATACTTCACAAATATTATGGTATTTTGGCTAAAAACGCCAGGCATGTAATAATCGAGGTAAGGTAACAATTTGCTAACCCTCACACATTAAGGGGCGCTGGGGACAGTTGTAAACCAATCCAAAGGGGAGACAGGTCGTGAAGGGTTGACAACTTTAAAAGGTAACATCGCTTCCGTATCCCCTGAGGGGTTGGGAGTTAACCACATGTGTGACAAACCTTAGTTTTATAGGTCTGAATGTATTGAAGGATTAAAAAATATATATTTTTGTTGGTGAGTCACATACAAATAAAATGATACAGAATACGTAAAATTTCATAAACGTAATAAAAAATGTTTGAATCAAAGCTATAAATGGACTGTCTATACAATATTTTTCAAAATGAACTGGCGGTTCCTGGGATTATTACATTCAACCAATAAAACACTTTTCAGTTTTATAATATACTAGCTTTCCGCCCGCGGCTCCGCCCGCTTTGCCTAAAACCTAATAAATTACATACAAAAACCTTCTTTGAGAACCACTCTATCTATTAAAAAAAACTGCATCAAAATCACTTGTGTAGTTTTAAAGATTTAAGCATACAAAGGGACATAGGGACAGAGAAAGCGACTTTATTTTATACTATGTAGTGAAGTGATTAAACAAAAAGCTTTATTTTTTCTTTATCAGAAAAGACTGCCTTAATCTGCGCTTCTTCATCAATTCAAGCTAAAAGCAAGTATCCGTAAATTCATTACAATAAAAATACATTTCCAAACGTTTTCCTCTGAAAGGGGAAATTAAAATAAATTGTTCGCATGATTAAAAAATCAACAAGCTAACCGTAAACTTGGCAGATTCTTAAAATATTTGCATGGAAAGAGTTCTACAGGACCAATAACTGTCATTGAGTTTCCGAGCGATTGCCTCTGGGAGGCTCGCTCCAATTCGGCACTAAAATATTTAGACCCACCATTTATTTTGTACGCATCATTGTTTTGTCCGGTTTGTGTGCTATAAATCTTTTAGTGTATAGTTTATGTAACTATTTTTGTAGTCAGAAATGCTGTACTTTTGTACGGTTTTGATAGAGTTGGTTAACTATTCGCATAGGAGTTATTTGTCTGTATTTTGAAGGCGACAAGATACTGATCGACTTCTTGCTGAAAAAATTTTTTATCAGTTATGTAACTGATAAATATAGACAATTATACCCTGATTGCACGTATGTGTTTAGTTTTCACCTAAACAAAGCCTTGCCAAGCACCACTATATAATTATTTTTTTATTGATACTCTGAAAAACTACAAAAATACATTTCAGAATAAAAATAGAAAACAAATTTTAAATATAGAGCGTTCGATTGTTAAAAACGTGAGGTGCTTGACATCAAATGTTACAAATAGTTCACTGGTCGTCCATGAAACTACAGCGTGTTTTTAGATTTTATTTTCATATTTTTTAGAAGAGCATTTTAAAGTGTTTTTTTTTTATTGTATGCGTGAAATGTTCTAGTCACCTGGCCAAGATCGTGAGATAAATTATGTAACTTGAAAGGTTTTTTCAGTCTTTTTGAAGGTCACCTATGCTAATAAATAAGGCTGAAGAGTTTGTTTGTTTGCTTGTTTGATCGTGCTAATCTCAGGAATCGGGTGTGATTGGAAAAAAAATATCTAAAAAATTCAAACATTTATTCATACAATTACTCTTCTTCTTCTTCTAGAAGCACTTTTGTATTGTCATAACAAATTTCATTGTTATGTAGTTTATCGAGGATAGGCTATAGGTATCATCACGCTAACACCACTGAGCGGCGGAATGCGTCTAAAACAGACTAAGTAAAGATCCGTACATACAAACTAAATCTAATAAAAAGTACTAAAAATCAAAGTGGTTTCATAATAAAATCCCCCGTACACTGTTAGTCGTGTTTAACGTAAAAGTCACAAGAGTTGAACAAAGTCAGGTCCCCTGCTAAGGTACGGACGAGTGATCATTTTAGAAGTTTTTTCATTATCTCCGCTGCGCAAATACTTTATATTCCTGTTTAATTTGGCTCTGTTTATGTGGCTTGTTTAGAACGACAGTTTATGCGATACTAGCTGTGTTTCGCGTTTTATCACGTTAAAACTTAACTGTCTATTTCGTTATTTAAACTAGGTATCTGCGTTATATAATATTATTATTGTTAATAATTTTTGTAACTATAGTGTTTAGAGTGTGGTTTTGGAAATATGACTAAGTCATAGCTGTTATTTTTTTGCACTCTAGTATATTTAAAAGCTTTAAAATCGTATTCTTGACATATTAATTGCAGAGACTGATTTAATTTAGACAGTTATATTCTCAGTAACAATTAGCTAGAAACAAATGTCAGTAAAATCTGTTCAGTAATTATTTAGTACCTGTTTTGAAACACTAAGAATCGATAATTGATCCAACTCATCATCTTCACAATTCACATAAATAAACATTCTTGCAATACTAATATTATGAATTATGATGTATTAAATGTGCATGTGTGTGTTAAGAAAGGAGCTTTCTCCAAAGCATTTCATCTATAACTTTATAAAAGGTCATTAAAATTATAGATAACCGATATATCAATACCTACATCCGGCCGTGAGGTTGTGGCGGCTAAGTAAACATCCGGTGGAGCCATACCGGAAGTGGATTCTCCCATTTGGCGGGAACAACCACTTCCGCTATTTCGCGTAACGTTTTTGTTCCATTGCAGCTAAATCTTGCCGCTTTTGTTTCGTTCATTTGTTACTTTTTGTGTTTTTAAATGGTCTTGTTAGAAATGGAGTATCGAAGGCGGGGCACGATTTTGTTGGAAAAGTTCGTTTCTCTTTTGTTACAACAGTTTTCGCATGCGATGACGTGAATTAATATATTAGTCCTATCTTGGGGTTGTTATTGTGATAAAAGTGAATTGTATAGTGTTGTATATCTAATGAAACGTCAAAGATTGGTTAATTTATTAACGATTTTTTGATCTACGAAGGAAAGCTTTTACGTTAACATTATCTTTTAGATATAAAACTAGAATTAAAAGGAAGAAATCAATCCAATAATAGTAGTAGTAGCTAACTTCGCCACAAACCATACAGAAACCATCACAAACATACCATTAAAACACAATCTTCTTACAATTCTCTTTGCCGTAATCAGCACTTCTAAATATATTCCCAACTCCACCTCTATACCTTCAGTTCTAAAGATTCTAACAATAATCTAAACAAAACGAATTATTTTAGACGATCCTCCAGAGGCCTTTGGAAACGGTTAAACACCAGACGGGGGTTCCCGAGGGCATTGTTTGGGATCAACGGGTAATTTAATCTCGACTAATCGAAAGGAAAAACGATACTTTTTGAATACATGGGTGTTAATTTTGTACGTGTCTCCTTAGAATTGGTCATGTTATTGTATGTAGTATTGTTGTTATCTTGTTCACATCACTATGTCTCTTTCGATATGCCAATTGAATTTTATTGCGCTGGTTACCATGTGCCCCGGTTGCCTGGAATAGACCACTGCTAAGTGATAAGGCCGCCTATTAAGGCGGCCTTATCTACGCACTATACTGTGTTTTGTTTATATAACATATTGAAGAGTTAAATAAATAAACAAGATTAATGATAATTGTTTTAAGAATACTTCAAGTAAATAGTGTATTGAGACAAAATATATTATGTATGGTTTTGCAACTGTTCATTAGGGCTAGAAAATAGAGAACGCTGTCTTGCGCTTCTATATAAGCTCTTTTAACTGGAAACATTAAATTGTAATAATAATATTACGTAAGTACAATACACTGTATTTATGTAAATTCTACAAATCCTTCTTGCAGTTTACCTAGTGTTGCTCTAATTATTTTAAGCACTATATTTCAAACAATATCTACGTTACGCGACGTCCAAAAGCAAAATAAACTCCTGTATATTTCTCCAATGAATTCCAGGTAATACCAACGGGAGGCCGGCATTATTATAGCCCAAGGATCTCTAAATTTTGACCGGGTCCTATTCGCATTAAATTCTTGTTACAAATTTATCATTTTGACAAATCATCATTTTTGTTAATTATAGTCCGGGATACATCGCCCATTTTTGCAAGTGATTACTATCAAGCTAATTTTTCGTGAGTAGCTTTATTTTGATGAGATGCCCAATAATTTAATGTATGAAACTCTCGATTGTGGTAGCTACCAGAGGAAACAAGGATAAAATATTTTGATTTGATGGTTCTCAAATATTAATTACTAACTGAATGTTTTTTTTTTGTTCAATCTCAAGATAATTATCTAAATTATTCGAAAAAATATTTGTCCTACAAAATCTATGGTTTAATCAAAGAGTCCCCTTTTCCAATGTGTATCGATAACGAAGTCATCATAAAATATGGTTACTAACAAGCTGATTTTTTTATTTTCACTTATTTAATACTTATATAATTCAACAGACATATTGTCCTACAAATTGCGTAATAAATATTTGAGAACCGTCAAATCAAAAATTTTTATCCTTGTTACCTCTGTAAGCTACCACAATCGAGAGTTTCGTACATGAAATTATTGGGCATCTCATCAAAATAAAGCTACTCACGAAAAATTAGCTTGATAGTAATCACTTGCAAAAATGGGCGATGTATCCCGGACTATTACCGCACTCATGTTTTAAGAAAATTTATAATATAATTTAATAATATTTCATAAATATTATACTATTAGTGCCCTGCGATTTTCCCGCATTGCTTCGCTTCTATTGGTGTTAGCATAGTGATAAATGGACTATACAGTGAAATAATGCAAAAATCAATTAAGGAGTTTTTATGTTTATCACAAACATTTTCTCTTCTTATTGTCGATTGATATTTAGTTATTGAAACTTTAAATGTATTTTAGTAGTGCTATCCGCGAGGGGGGCTAGTGATCTGTACTACAGGTCTTTCAAAGACCTATTTCAGACACTAGTCCTTCACAACGAAAATGCTACACGTTTACATATTTAGTTCCTTTGTAATAGTTTTAAGTTGTGAAGGCAAATAAATGAACTTTTATTTTTATTTTTATTTTAAACATATCTACAAAAATTATATTGAGATCTTGACATAGAAGAATGTCTAACGTTATAATATGATATTGGCTTGTGATCAATAAATAAACCGATCAGTGGACCATGTTATATCTGTTCCAAGAAACAGACTCCAGTTTCTAGACTAGAGCGGCTAATTTTAGTAACCTGAGGTTTTGTGAGGAACTAACTTAAAATAGAACCTGTAACATAGATAAATCCGACTTCATATGTGATATTTTCGTTAACTTACGATACCTAACAATAAAAAGTACCTTGGATGTTCTACTTATTTATTATTTTTTAAATTCTACTGTAATTTCGATAAAATAAGGATGAAACTTTATATTTTGAGAAGCTTACATGCTTCCAAAAAGTAGAGGATCTTTATTTGACTCTTACTATATTATATATATTAATTATTTAAAATAAAACAATTTTGTTTTAATTTTAACATTTAAATTTGAAACATTATTTTTTATGTATGCATCTTTAACTCTCCCACCTATCGACTATCGTCAAGCAAAATCCATCAAATTATGCGTCACCATAAAGGGCATACAAGTATTCCCCTAAATCAAAACCATCAATGTGATACATCATTAAGATACACATAAAAGGTCCCCTTTCGATTTATTTCTGAAGTTTCCTTTCAACGACGTTTATTTTATGCACCCCAGCACCAGTTTTACATTTTAACGTTTTTTTCTTATTACAAGTATTTTCTTTTGTTGGGAAATATGAGGACATCACCCGGAAAAGTCTTTTTACAAATATAAGTTTCAGGTTTAATTATTGTTATGTTTGTGTTAGGGCAGAATAAAAAACAAGGTGCGATAAAATTTTGTAAAATTTTGATTTTACCGTTCAAATGTGTCTTGAAAATTTTCACGTAGTTTTCACGTAACGTATTTTTTTCAATACAACATAATATTTAGGAAATATGAAAAAGGATTCAAAATTATTACATAAAACCCATGTACACTTTTATGGTCCACAAACAATTTTAAACCGACGTTTAATATAATGGTCTTTAATTTAAAAACCGTTGCACAGTGTAGATTAAATAAAACAAGAAAGGTTATCTTTTATTGTAGGTTCCTATTGAACATAATACCTAGCTCAGAATAACAACAGATATTATTACAAATAGGTAAATGTACAACATTAACTTTAATATTTAATACATAATATAACACCGTTCTAGTCTTAAAATAATACATAATTCACCGCAATTTCCTCGTTATTGATATCCTGTGTATTATGGCGCATAAATATTCCTTGAGCGATAATCTCTTCGTATAGACCAGGAGCTCGCTGTGGAATATGAGATTAAATTGTGGATAAAGCTGTCTATTATTAACAAACAAGAATAAAATATTTTTAGATGCTTTTACAGTGTACACAAACAAACTATTTATAGCTTAGGGTATCAAAGAAGTGATAATTCATACTATTGCATATTATTAAAATACAATTAAGTTTATTACTGCTACTCTTTATTTTCACCAGCATAGATAAACAATAAGTATCTTATGATTTTAAAAACAAATACTCATATTTAACAAAACAATGTATGAATTAGTTATTCACGATTTAGATTTTCTTTGTCCGGCAAAGTAGTGATAAAATATTCCTTCAAACCGAAGTCTGTATCATTTCTCCCACCGCCTCCCGGTCTATGCGGTGTAATAAAGCGCAAACATGCAAAATTACGTGTAATATCTGTCAGATCAAGTAAAGGGGTGATCGCAATTACGCCCCGAGGCTTCACAGGTTAACGCAATTACCTCGCCTTGAGAAAAAAAGTGAGAAATTATAAAACGACTGCGTTAGCTTTAATGGTTCGCTGTCAGGCAGGTTTTTAATATGGTGATATTTTATTTATACGGTTGTAATTGAAGTTAAAACTGGTTTGAGGTTATGATAATGTAAATGTATCAATTTGTCTGAATCTAATGGAGATGTTATATTTATGTGTTAATTAATGAACTAACAGTCTTAGCACGTGATTTATCTGATGAAATCGATGTTTTAAAGTGTCTATTGTCAGACGCTTTTAAACCATCGTACCTACGTATATAACTATTTGTTATAATGAATCATCAACATCATCAGGTCATATATTTTCACACGACACACATACAGGCCTCCTAGGATGGTTTCAGGTCATAACCAACCACACTGGCCAAGTGCGGGTTGACAAATTTCACATGTCGTCGAAGTTTCGAAGCTTCGATATGCCGGCTTCCTCAACTTTCCACCTCTATTATTTAAAATAGTAAGTAAATAATATATTTTATAGTATAATAAGCAACTGTTTGCCTACTTTGCTTAAAAAGTTACAAAAAATATAACTTTAAATAAAAAACCTTAACACCAAAACAAAACCATCGAATTCCTAGCAAAATACTTCTTTAAAAGTTGGTTTACTGTCTACCTTACCTAATCAACGTCGCAGGAAAGGCAATCAAATGCGAATTAGCCCCAGACTTCTTACAATCCGAAATGGAAAAACTTAACTCACCCAAGGGACATACTAGGATTAATTAAAACGGACTCAACCTTGTAATTCTTGCATTGCCGGTTGAACTTTCAACTGATTGTTCCCCGGTTTAAAATTTGCGTTAGTTTCTTTTCTCTCTCATAATTTTTAAATTTCTTTGTATTTTTGAACAGCGATGAACATTAGGGTTCTATTTTTTATGTGGCTTTGTCTGTGAAGAGGCTTTTTAATTCAAAATAACTGCTACGAGTTCCAGAAGAAATAGCTCATAACCATATCAAAAGACTGATTCAATGATATTATTACAACATCATTGTCAATGTAGATTATTCAAAAACGAATTGTATACTTCATTTTCAATTAAAATCTCAACTATTGAGCCCTTTTATATTTGATTTTTAGGCATGAATACCAGAGCAACATAGTTTTATAGGATACATCAATATTGAATACATATTTGAATATACCCTTTTATAGAATGTACTATTTCACATTTTAATTAGACCCATTATAAACGTACACATAAACGAAGTTACCGTTTTGAGAATACAGAAAACCACGCGCTTCCAAATGAATACACACATACTGCTGTGGTTGCACCAAAACCACGATTAATTAGCATCGTTTGAGTTTTACTATCACTTGATACAGCAAATAGAATATATAGTGAGGGCATAATAGTAAATTTACGGTTGTTAATACCTAGATTAGAGCGGAATTAAATTTTATGTTTTGTCTAGTGCTATGTGCAGGTAAAGCTTACATATTATGGCAGTCAAAATGTGACATAGCAAAAGATTTTTTTTAGAAATGTTATATTAATATAAATAATCATAAACTTATAATTGGAATTTGAAAATGCGTATTAATCAATTAAGCTTTGATACTGTGTTTGACACAGTAAGAAACATTGTCTTGAAGCTTTATAATAGTTTTTTTAATCGCTTAGATAAATTTTACAACGAGATAATAATATATTTTAAAAGTTATAGTTGTGTTAACAAGTTAACAACACAGATGTTCATTAAGATTATATTAATTTATTCCCCTTGAACGAAATTTTATAAACAAATTAATTATGATAATATGAACTTGTTCTTTGTCTTCATAATATTACATACCAGTTAAAAGAGACATCAACAAAGTTTCAAAACTTCTCAAATAAGTCTATCTCAATACATACAAGTACAAATTCGAGTTTGAGTTGGAACTTGAGTTTGAGTTAACCCATAATTACAATCGACTAATAGTTTGTCGCCTCCCGGTTAGCAACTCAATAATCCAACAACATGGAACTTACTCCAACTTCTACGGACATGCGTTTATTGACTAAGGCGTAACTAATTGCTTTAGTTTTTAGTGCTTAGAGTATATAATGATGAAGTTATTCTAGTTTATATAAAGTTAATTAATCTCTGTTTGTTATCTGACGAACTTTATATAAAACAAAAGACTGATGGCAAAATAAATTTTTTATCGGGAAAGTGTAAACTAGTGTAGTATGTCTATGACTACAAAGTTTGTAGTTTTAAACATTGCCAACCATGATCAACTTAAATTATTATATGAATCGAAATGAAATTAGACATTGAAATAAATAAAAAATTGGTTAAATGCAAGTCGGACTCGCGACACACATTCTACACAAGTAAATAATTTTTTTTATCGCAATTAAATGACAATAATTGGTCTGAAATTATAGCAGGTGTGTTTTATTTATTTTAGCTCATACTGTCCTTTAAATAGCTTTACCTTAAACAATAAACCCAATTACTAAATACAGTACAAAATAATCGAAGGCTCGCAAGGACAACGCACCGGACGCCCGTCCGGACAAACATCCGGCGGAGACCCCGGAAACCGGACGCAGTTACCAGCCCGGAAAAACTAGAACTTTAGTCTAGACAAAATATTTTATTGTTTTATGTTAAGCGCTTTAGTATTAAGGCACTCGATGTGAAAATAAACAGATTTTCTCGAGAATGTTTTTGTTATTAGGTATTGTATAGAAAAACAGTGTTATATTTTATCTCTCTAACTCTTTTCTATAAGTGATTTTTCTGGTAAGTAGCTCAGTGTATTATTATTTAAAGTGTCATCAAAAATAAATAATTAATTTTATATTATCCCAAGAGTAAATTAGCAACTTATGCTACTTTTATAACATTGATTAACAATAGGACATTTTTAACATTTAACATAGGACATTCATGTCCTTTATACACACCATACTTTCTTCATTTATCAGCAGGACTAGTTTCTTAGGATCTAAAATATGTGAATCGCAATTGAAGCATTTTAACACAGCATTTATAATAGAAAACTTCCTCATATAGACTGTGTATAGACTTTGGGTGCCTTATAGTTATTTTGATGAATTTCGGGTCATGGTGGCAAATCTCGATTGAGACTAGCAGTTGATAAATAAAATTATGTAGACACGAGCATCTAACCTTCCTATAATACTTTATTCGTTTCAATTCAGAGGTCATGGAGTCAGAGGATTCGCTATATTCACTGGTGGAACAACTTCGCAAGCATATCTATCAAAAACCCGACCACTTCAAGTACACTTCGTAATAAATATTACCCGTATTTGTTTTATTCCACAAAGAAGTCTTGACGTCGCCCATTAACTGGGCCGGCCCATTCATTTCCTTCATTCGTTCGGTCATTCGCTCAACGGTCACCTGGGGACTATATTCCGTATAATGTAGGGTTATTTCGCTTTTTTGTTCACTTTTATTTGAGGATGTCTTTGTAACGAAATATTGAGTTTATGTATTTTTAAGGATGCAAGTTTAACGATCTGTGAATGACCCTTTTTGTGGGTCTAGTAAAGCCTTATGCAGAATATGGGGAGAATATTTAATGTTTGTAACTGTATCACTGTTTTATAATATAATGATTCTGTTGTAATTCCGGCATACTCCTGAGAATTTAGAATTAGAATAATCTATCTTAATCTTAAGATCGTTATATTTATGTTTTTAATTACATTTATATTCGTTTGCATCATAGATGTGCGAATTGGATAAGAAACAACTCGTCTTCGTTATTTTAAATCTAACTATAATTGCGTGAGTGAGAAAGGACGGAGTAATTAATAAAAATTACAACATTCTCAACCAAATTTTCTCTCCTCCAATTGTGCAACCTAAACTGCATTCCAAACTAAAAGCAGTACACTCCCAATGAGCTAAAAACATATTCTTGCCCGAATTAAACAATAAATCACATGGTATTAGAAATAACATTGTCTCGTCTCGTGTAAGCTCAGCATCACAGTATAGGTACCTAATTACCGACTGCTCTAAGCAGTAGATTTATGAGGGCACAAAACGTCGTGGTCGCAAACAATGAATTTACAGCTCAAATTAACTAGCATTTAATTTAAATTATCATATGTATTTCTGGATACAATTTGCTGGTTTTCAACCCACGTGTGTTAAATTTAACACAGTCAATCGACAGAAATATCTGCATAAATTATTCCCTGTTCACAAAATAGGGTTTATTTTTTATTTAGACCTTTCTATTGCTATACAAGACATTTTTAAACATGATTTCATATTATATTATTTATGGACTGATGTATATTTTGGGCTCGACTAGACGTATTTTATTTTCAGGACTCTTTTTATTTACCTCATTGTGTACATTGCCCTTATATACGGTAGAATAGGATTTGATAATAAAAATGGCATTAACCTAATTTTCTAAACTTTAATACCCGATTTCAGCCACTCAAAATATAATTAACACATTAATGAAAATACTATTATCCCTAATAAAACAGTAATCGTAAATCATAAATTCATTACAATAAAACGGAGATCACAAAGCGCCAGATGGCGATACGTTAAGCGAAATTTTATAATTCCAATTCACTAATTGGGTCCTTTGGATGCTTAATCAGCTAATTTGTTAATGTTAATTTTAGCGGTCACGAGCGTGGTCCAAGGAATTGTGAAGTTTGCATTAAATACTGTTAGATACTTTATGAATGAGAACACTGAAGTAATTTGTAACTATAAAACCAATTGTTACCACAATAATATGTAATTAATGTGAACATCAATCTGTTTTTTATTTACGCTCTCAGGAATACCTACGTTAAACTGATTCTATTATCGAAGAAATTGCACGGTGTAGTTTAATTCAGGATATGAACTTAAACAATGCAAGTAACATTTCTCTTTGTTTTTGCAATTTAACTACTATGAGGGTAAAATAGAGGGATAAAATTTGTAACTAATCTTAAACATTAGTAAAGTCAGATTGTAAATTTTAATATGATACATCTACGGACCACTTCGCCTTCCACTAAAATGTAATAATATGAGAGTCAAGCCGCGGCCAGCTTGCTAGCAAATATTATTATCATGCGAACTTCCACGAACTTCACGTTAGCAACATATAATTTGTGTTCCACGAGTCCAAAGCAATGAAAACAGTGACCAAGCAAACACGAGAAATGTATGTATGTATGTACAATGTATGTATGTATCGCTATTCCCTAACAGTTCTAGTTGACATTGGCACTGGACGGATACTCTAATTTTCTAGGGAACCTCCGTGGCTCGATTTTCAATTAACAATTAGCCAAGATGGACGGTCTTTGAATAGCAACAGTGTCACGTTTCAAAGGGATTATAATGTGTACCAGTTTATAATACAATATATCAGTTTATAATACAAGACTAGAAGGTTCCACAGCTTCCTGGTTGTTTTGGTTAGCTTATTTGACAGTTAAGTAGACAAATTGTATGAAATTTTACTTGAAAAATTGTCAGGGATATTATCAGCTTGTGATGAAGCCGCCTCTAAATCTTTACTTTCATAAAGAGACAAAATATAGTATTCTTCTCTGCATACTTATGTTCGAGGCATTCTTCCTAAAATATTCACGTGCTTCTGGGATATATAATATGAGTCATTATTTTGGTCTGATAATAGATAATCTTTAAAGCTGTATCTCATATCTTGTTTATTACACTTTTATCCAGAAAAATTTTGGTCAAATACCTTTAAATCGTTTACAACATAATATTTTGATTAGTGCTTATATGATTTTTCTCTCAGTAGAAAAGTATTTTCTCAAAAAATTTATAATAATTATTTTGCTTTCTCTGGAAGCTTGAAGCTTACACCAAGGACCACGACATTTCTTTTCGAATTAGCTAGAACATTCGGTTATTGCTCATTAATGGAGTAACCGAAGGGCTCCCCTCACCCCTCCCGAAATTACAAGCAGATGGCGGAATCGTAATGATTCCAAATTTCATTTTAATTCAAACGAATTAACGAGTTTTGATCGAGAAAACTTTGCGAATTTGTCCGAAATACTTCTTTGGATTTGTTTAATGGTATAATGGATACATCTTAAATTGCAATTGGTATGAAACATTCGAAAATAAGGGTGCATTGCCACCAGAGATGTAATACGCAGATATGCTTTGAAAATAAAATAGCTATGCTGTGAAACTATATGGCCGCTTCCACGGATAGGTCTTCTGAATAACTGATTTATTATTAAAAATATTGGACCTAAAAAAAACGACTAAATCATTTAAAACAAACACAAACTAAAATCTTTTGACGTACTAGAAATGAATACGAAGTAAGCAGAATGACTGAAAACTAACAACACTCCCAGTTTATCACCACTTCTCACCAAATGAAGAATCAACTAGAAATTTTCACAAGTCTCACCTTCCTGCGACCCAAATTAATTAAGCAAGCATTAGGAAGCTCTTAAGAACTAAGTCTGATCGATCAAAGCCCGTGACGTCACCATGATTGGGACAGATGGTACCTTTGGGACCATTAGGGACGTCCCTGAGCGACTTTAATTGGCCTAATATGTCTTTCGGTTCCTTGTTACCAACTATCAATTGTTTAGGTTTAATGTTTTGGTTTTTGAATTCACCAAATATTGTATCGACTTACTTAAACCTACATTATTGGGTTTTACTAATATCTTAGGATAGAGATCTGTACGAGAAAAAAAATGTTCCGGAAGATTGAAGGAAAGATTACTCAAAATTATACAAAAATATACCTGATATGAACCGTTTACAAAGAAACTAGCATAAATTGAAATTAATTGTGAATAACTAACAATATTTCTTACCAAAGGTGTACTCATTGTGTGTAACAAATCAGGTTAGCGAACTCGATAAAATAAAAGCAATAATAAACTCAGAAATAGGTACAGTACTAATCAAATAAAAACCAAGCAAGAAATATTAAACACTAAATTAAACGAATGAAAGAGCAACTATGTAGTTTCTTGCCGGTTCTTCTCCATAAATATACTGCTTTCCGAATCGGTGGTAAATGTTAAAAATATGTAATGACGATTCAAAAGTGCTTCTAGAAGAAGTCTAATTGTATAAATAAATGTTTGAGTTCGAGTTTTATCTCTACGAAATCTTAACGATAAATATAATTAATATTAATAGTACTAATCAAAAACAAACTAAGTAACAAATATTTAACACTAAATGAAACCTTTGGTTTTCACCTCGTGACCATGTAAAAAGTACGCTAATCAGGAGTATGATATAATGGCTTTATCAAATGTTTTAGACCTGAACAGTTCTTTTTATAGAAAGGAGTGTTATCATAAGTAATATTGAGTATATTCAGTCATTTTCACAAAACTTTGACGATTATAATATTAAAAGAAATGGGTACGATAAACATAATTCCTATTAAAGGTGGACACTAGAGAATTAATTAAAAAGTGGATAGACCTCAAAATTAGGTTAGATAACATAAAACCTCCAACGTACATCCATATTTTGATTTCTCCACTCATAAATCGCATACTATATCTGAAAGCCATAAAAAGCAAGCATTTGTCATTCTGAGGACACTACAATTATGGCGAGGCTTCGATAAGTCATATTAATGTGGTATTTCACTTAAGGGCGGGGAACTCGTGAAGGGCTAATGGTCTCTTGCGATTTTGTACAGCGAATTTATCATTTATCGTGCTTTGGGTGGTCCTTGGTGGATAGGGAATTATTTTATCTGTTGTATTGCTTATTAGGATAAGTAGGATAGCATAGTCTTCTTGCTGATAAAACATAGAGATGTATCAAACCGTTTTGGTCTGCTGGCAAAATGGGAAGGTACAAATGGAACGAGTAAGGCTGTTTACACATTGTATTTCAAATTGTCACGGTTGTAGTATTATATTTTATACTTTAGGATATAATATAATGAAATAGCTATAAGTTTTGTTAAAACATGTATACTAAAATTGCATGATCTAGATTTGCGTTAATTATTAAATTTGTAAATAGGTTATATTATTCTGCTCTCTAACAAGGCCAAATAAAGTTATCCTGCAAGCCCTAGTAGGGAAAAGCAACTTTCATTTTGTTTGCTTCTGCATCTGCATCTATATTGTACACTAGCCGCTTAGCCTGTGTTCACCCATAGAAAAATATAATTTAGCCTATTATACCCGCTAATAAAGCTGTTTTATGATAATATAATTTTCAAATTAGTCGATTAATATTATGAGTTTACAAGTAGGATATCATATTATAACCTTCTTACTGTTAAAACATAGTACTAAAGACGCAGCAACGTCGTTCATTGAATCCAGCCAAACCGGAAGGGGTGTCTAATGGATCGGGAGATATGAAACTCAATACATGAGATATGCGAGGCGCTCGTCCGAAAAAATAAACAGCGATAAATGTTTTCTGGAAAAAGTGTTTCTTGCGAATGTTAATAGGTACTTCTGAGTTTGGAAGAAATAGGTAAAAAGTATGGGAATAAATTTTGTAAGAGTAGGTATTAAGGGAGATTCGACATAATAATTATTTATTAATTATTATTTTTGTTTATTTAATAACAATTAAACCACATCGAATCAGACCCTGAAAAATGAAAGGGTTCTATTCCTGAGCATACTCAAGCGTAAGAGAAAAAAAAAGACTCGATTAGTAAAGTATTTCGGTCGCTATCGTGTTAACAAGAAAAAGGATCCGCACATACAGACACACGGACGTCCAAGACAGAACTTTTTTAAACTGTTTTTTAACTAGTTTAAATAACAAAAATGACATCAAAAATATCATGAACGTTAAAAATAGTGTTTTTTCTTAATATGTGTGTGTATGTATTATCTTACAAGTGCAATGTATGATACATAAAGACATTTTAAGTTTGAAAAATCAGATGTTTTGCGCGAAGTGACAGTAATACCCACCTCAACGCTTCGCTTATGAGGCGTGCAAAATTCAGAATCTAGATTTTGGCAGAGTTTTGTATGCATGATTAGTTTACCGTAGTTTTTTTTCTTTTATATCTATTTATATTCTTCTATTACATAAACATTAAACACACAGAGCTAATCAATCAATTAAATCAGTGGCTAAATAGATAAAGGTATCGTTCTGTGTGTTTTAGTTTTTTTTTTTTTTTTTTTTTTTTTATTAGAAATAGCCAGGCATTTGACTGCACCATTACCTGATGGTAAGTAGTGATGCAGTCTGTGAAAGGGCATGCCTGCCTAGATAGAGCCTATTCACTCTTGCCTTGAATGTGTTTAGGTTGTATTTATCTGGGAAGACGGAAGCAGGTAGGGCGTTCCAATCCCTTGCAGTTAAGTTGATGAACGATTTCTGATACCGTTTTGTGCGTATAAATGGTAGGTCAACTACGAAGGGATGGAAGCCAGCGGCACGTCTAGATGTTCGATGGTGAAACGGTGAAGATGGAATGAGAGCGTGCAGTTCAGCTGAAGTTAGTTCAGCTTAGTTAGTTAGTTTCTATATTATCAGACTTTTCTCAATTCCACATAAGAGATTATTGTTTAATCATTGATTGCAAATAAGTTTAAATCATATCAGAATATAATATTATGCATGAATTAACACAACACTTTACACATTCCACATAACATAAGCATAGTAATACTCATTCCAATACAGTGGAATAGTCTAAAATTTCTATAGAACTGATGAAATTTCTACAGCACGCTATCACGTATCCAATCCGAAGCTTGCAGAAGCGAAGTGCATCCAATGTTCAGAATACAAAGTACTCTATAAGTACCAAGTATATTATTTGTCGCACATATCTATAGAACGGATGTTATACCTACTTACGTAATTAATAATTTATAGATACGAATAATCTCGTGAGAAATGAGTTAAGTTAAAATTAATATATACTTATAATTTAATAAAGCTGAAGAGTTTGTTTTTTTTAACGCGCTAATCTCAGGAACTACTGGTCCGATTTGAAAAATTATTTCGGTATTAGATAGCCCATTCATCGAGGAAGGCTATAATAGGCTATAATATGATGATATAGGCTATAGGCTATAATATCATCATGCTAAGACCAACAGAAGCGGGGCCACGCGAGTGAAACCGGAGCGCAGCTAGTTCTAAATATTCTTTCGGTAAAACTACTAGGTGTTACCGGCGGCTTTGCTAGCGTGATCAAAGGACATTCCCATAGGATTGAAGCTTCATAGCCTACATCATGACTCCCTACTCTAGCCTACGTACTTAATCTTACAATAAAATAGACTTTCAAATCGTAGCGATGTGACACAAAACTTATTTCCGCAATTTGTGATATTACTAAAGATATTAAGGTAAATACATAACTATATGTTTGTCCACGTGTTCGCTCTACGTATGGAAAACTATAAATTTCATTTCTACGAAATACTAAAACTAATATTATCGTAACTCACATCACTCATGATATTTCTACAAAAGAGACGATTCCAACGATACCACACACACACACATACACACAAACAAAGCAAATGTAACTCCATTAGTACAATCATTAAAAATACCAAAAGCAATTATTCTGCACAACATCACAATCAAAGAAAGAATTCGAATAATCTAGAAATTTCCAATACAATATTCCATACAATGGCTAATATCTAGTCAAATTGTTGGCAAAGTTAGCCCAAACTAATCGTAAATGAGTTGGAACTCTCTATAATACACCCTCAAAACTACAGCATATTGAAACTGTAACAAGACTTCGACTATCGACACTCAAACAGATTAAAACACAACATATAACTACGAGACAAACACAATGGAGTTTCAACTCTATTTACTTAATATAAAGTTGAAAATTCTTTAAGAGGATTATGGTTTAACGACGTTTTGAAAGAAAAGGGTTTTGCAAACTTGATCAAGACCGTATAGCTTAATTCTCGTTTTATTATACACAACACCTGAGATGGCTCTATCGAAATTTGATTAAGGGCTTTTCACACTGACGTATATTTCCCCTTTCGCTGTATTGAAATGCTTTGTATTCTAGTTTTGCTGTACTCATTTATTTGAATGTTTTCAGTACGTTTACTACTAAATGGAGGGAAACAGTTTATGGTTATCGTTTGACAACTACTTAATTAAAAAAACCTTCAATAGAAATTGAAACTAAACTCATACATCATTATTTTTTTGGTCATTATTATAAATATTAAGTAATGAAACCCTTATAATTGTACTTATAAATAGCCCAAAAGAATGCCTTATTTCAAACTAGCAATATCATCCAGGCAATGTATACAAATTAAAAATTAAAAAGCTTATTATTATCGACATAACTCAGAGGCATTAATAAGAATTTACCGTTGCAGTTCATTTATCTCAGCAAACAGATGCAATAAGCCATTATTTGGCTTTAGGGTTCCACAAAAAAGGAACATTTAAAAGTATTAATTTAATTAAGTTGTTTTATTATTATTTTTCGCGAGATTGGTTTTATACAAAAGTTTTGTGTTTAGAAAGTAAAAGCATTAAAATCATCAACTTTCATGTAGGTACTTACTGATTTGCATCGTTGAAAAATTTGGAAAACTACTACCTATAACTTTAATTAAAAATATCAATTAAAAAAGAATATGGGATAAATTGGACTGTTCACACCTGTAATTAATTTTATAGAGAGAAGATTTAATTTTCCGTTTGTTATGATTTAGCTCAAAAATATTTTAGCACTACATAGCTATTTTACTGAGTCTGAATATAATATTCGTTTTATTTCAGGTCATCTCAGGCAAATACGGGACAAGAGGCTAGTTAATAATAAATTCACAAGGACTCCTATATCATGAAAAGTCGATTTAAAACCAACACACGCTTTACTAGCTGTATCGAAATTATACAGTTATAATAATTATAATCTCTATAAATATAAATACTCACAGATACTGTATTTATTTTATTTATTTTTATTACTCACTCGGTTGAAAATCGTTTTTATATTAAACATTATATTATGCTTTCGTTTAAAATGATGTTTTAATAGTTAACACTTTATGTGTATTTGGTTAAATAAACCGTTTTAACACTTTCTAGTATTTTGCGATTTTAAAACTTGGAATATGTGCAGTGTAGGATTTTTTTTGTTCGTGGTATTAAATTTTTATAAAGGACTAGCTTTTAGCCCGCGGCTTCGCCCGCTTTGTTTAAACCCTAAAAAAATATATACTAAAACCTTCCTCTTGAATCACTCTATCTGCTAAAAGAAACCACATCAAAATCGGTTGCGTAGTTTTAAAGATTCAAGCATACATAGGGACAGAGAAAGCGACTTTATTTTATACTATGTAGTGATTTAAAATTGCATTTTAAGTAGAAGAGTTTTTGTACAAATACTAGTAAACTTTGGAGGAAATTTTTATTTCCATAATATTTTGCTTTTAATTTAAAATAATAAGAATACACGTCTTATGGATCTATCACCCTTCTTACTCAAGGCGTTACGCGTTTTATCTTTTATCTTATGAAAAAAATACTAAGGTACTTATTATATACCCATTTTTTTGCATTCTTAAACATTTTCCAATTTCCTATTATATAGATAAACTGGATCTGGTACATAGGTTACTTTTCGTGAAAACAAAGTTAATTTTCACGTGGAAAAGGAACAAACATACATCACATACACGTTTATAATATTAGCAAGAAGACCTATTCCAGGTCAGTTTAAACGCAAAGTAAAATGCAGTGAGGTGTAATTTAACAGCTGATAACATCAGATAGCCCATAATGAACAGCTTCCGACAATTCTCCACGCGTGATACGTGCTCACCGGAATTGATAATTAAACACTTAAGTGCACGATTATTTAAAATATAAGCCCAGTAAGGGATTTACTGGGACAAGGAATTAATTGGTAGTGTGATACAGCTTGACTAATAAGAAATGCCTATGCAAGGCATGTATCACATAGTATAAAACAAAGTCGCTTTCTCTGTCCCTATGTATGCTTAAAACTTTAAAACTAAGCAATGGATTTTGAGGCGTTTTTTTAAATAGATAAAGAGATTGAAGGCGAAGGTTTTAGTGTATAATTTATTAGGTTACTTAGGTTGAAAGGACTAAACAAAGCGGGCGAAGCCGTGGGTGGAAAGCTAGTATGGTATAAGAGACAGAAATTAACTTGATTCAGTCTCGATTCTCAAACGACAGCAAACAAACAAACAGAACTATAATATTCAAATAGTCAGCTCCCATGAATAGTCCTTCAAAATGCTCATTACAAGATCCTCTATCTTTGATCTCGACGATTCCTAAAGCCTGTTTCAACCGAAAACACTTTTTTAAAGGCTTACTGCGGAAAGAGTTATTCGGGAAACTCCCTATGCGTTCCATTGAAGGGACTTAGTAAGGAAAAAATCGGGTCTTCGCCTTTATTTTCGAGCGCTTTCAAGCGCTGAAAGGGGTTGTCAATATTTTGAGCGGGATGAATGGGCCTATGCAGTCGATGTCAATGACGGCTTAAGTGCGCAGTTAGCCATTGGTTACGGACATTTTCTGGGAGCTGTGCACGACAAATTTTGTCTTGAGTTAAGTCAGTTAAGAGTTGAGTGATAAATGCGTTGATAGGTGCTATATTGGTTTAAGCTTTGGAACTAGGAGCAATTGAATATTACTAGGAAATTGGTTATTTGTAAGAAAAGCATAAGAATGTAACTTTTTACCTTTGAATCATTACTCGTTCTGAAGTGCCCTAATTAAATTTAGGGCTGCACACTTGAGATGTTCAATATTTATGTGATAACATATTGAAAAATTTTTTCATACCAGGGCAAGCAAAGGGAAAATGAAGCGAACTGATATTATGATGTTCACTAACGCAGATAAACACAAAAAAAATCGTCTTTAGGTATATTTTGTCTTTCTTATACCTAAAATCACCCACGAATTACATAAAATTGAACACAAGAATTTATTAAATGCAAAAAATATCATGCATCGTATAAAAAAACATAAAGTAGTGGCAAAGCCCCGCACTACATCTAAGCTCTTTAAAAAGATAGCTCAAAGCCAATTAGATGCAGCGACAAGACGAGTGTCGGAGATGAATGAGGTTTTACCCCTCTTTAGCGAAGTTAGAATGTTATTACGTTCAATTTTTATTGAATCTTTGTATGTGCTTATAAATGGCGTGGAAATATTGAGGATTGTGAAGCACTTCTCTAAGCGGATTATTCACGTATAGTGAACTATATTTTAAAAGAGAGACGTGAAATACTCGGTGGACTATAACAATTGGAAGAAAGAGGAGTCCTATAATTGTATACTCATTCTAAATACCTCTTTCTTATAGACCCTTTACGGCGGTGACATGATGATTACTCATAAATACAGGAAATGCATTTATCGACTGATATCAAATAAATCATAAATCAAATTTATCGATTATGTTCTGTCTGAGGAACGATGAGATTTTTCTTTAATGCTCTCTTTCAGCATACGAACTTAGTAACGCTGTGTAGTTATGAATAACTGACTAAAAAATGCTTTCCGTCCTTAGTGGCCATTTTAACAAATATCTGAAGTTTGAACCGAACTAAAAAATAATGTTTCGTTCTCATAAAATAATTACTATTTCCTGGTATTAGTATAGTATACTGAAAATTCACATTAAGAGGAAATTCTGTGAATGATAGTTATATTTCAGCACTAATAGCCAAACCTTCACTGTATTGATCATTAGAGCAAAATACTTCCGACATCAACACGGCTACCTGTCGGTGCTAAGGGTGATGGTGTAGTTATAGTATATAGCGATTTCTTATCCGATTAATCTATACTAATATTATAAAGCTGAAGTGTTTGCTTATTTGTTTGAACGCGCTAATCTCAGGAACTACTGGTCCGATTTGAAAAAATATTTCGGTGTTAGATAGCCCATTAATCGAGGAAGACTATAGGCTATATATCATCATGCTAAGACCAACAGGAGCGGAGCAATGCGGGTGAAACCGCGGGGCACAGCTAGTATTATATGTAAGCTTGTAAGAAACTGTATTGTTCTCATGAACAGGCGACGTACACTCCTGCTGGATGTTTCGGTTAGTTGTTGCATTGTTGCAGCATTCACTTTGTTTTTTCTTCCATTAGCTTCTTGTTTGGTAGCTACGATAACAATTACCAATTGTAATTTTGACCTTCTAAAGCATGTCGATATTAATTTTTATTTTTTTATACCTCAACGTTGTTGGGGATGGCAAATATTAAATCAAATGAAGCACAGACAATCAAATCCAATTTTAAAGAAGGAAATGCAATTTATTTTTTGTCATATTTACTCTTTACATGTTATGTGTGTGATTAAAAACATTTATAAATTAAATTTACTCCAATCAATTCAATCTGTATTTCAAATAAAATGTATCAAATCGCTATCCACTAACGTGCTCATAACCTAAATTTCGTGTAAAGCGGCAGGTGCTCGGGATGAGTATAGCATTGCACCTGACATTCCCTGCGTGTCTAGTTTCAGCTTACGAAGAAACTTAACTATTTTCAATACATTTGCTAGCAATTTATGTTACTGTACGTTAAGGATATTTGAATAGACAACTTATTTGTTCCAAAAAGTTTATCTTATCAGAGTTTTTGTGA
Organism: Colias eurytheme; assembly: GCF_061535395.1. NCBI lineage: Eukaryota > Metazoa > Arthropoda > Insecta > Lepidoptera > Pieridae > Colias > Colias eurytheme. The sequence goes on along the minus strand of NC_142997.1, from coordinate 654,292 downwards.
TATTATAAACTTATGCTCGTTAAAGTTCTTTTTTGTTCATTGTAATTGTTATGTATAGTTTGTCAGATATATTATGTAGATATAATTAAGTTGATGTGGGTGTGGAATATGAAGATTTTTGTTGCTTTTTGATCCATTATTCAATGAATATATTTATTAACCTTATAAATACAGATACAATTTAGAATTCCAAACACTACTGTACTAATGTACAATATATTTGTTTTTTCTTTGCATTTCTTCAGATGCCGGTCACCCACATTCACACGAATACGCAAACACACAAGAGTACTGTGTAGTACTTCATTTGAAAATGTTTTATCCATTCATGAGCGCAAACATTCGTACATTGTACACAAGTCAATGACCCGGGTGACAAAAACTAAGATAATATTATGCTATCTTACCGAAAATGCATAAAATGTCAACTTTTAATGAATTTACCGGCACCTTATGAAGGTAATGTTTTCTCACTAACACATAATTATTATCATATAAATTCCATCACTACATGATGAATCTCGTAAATAAAAGCCAACCGTTCATTATACAAAATAACAAGACTTTAAGGATCCCGCTAAAGGTTATATGAACAGTCTGCGCAGGAGTGTCCACTTATTGCAATTTGTGTCCATCTTTCCACCACCTCGTTATTTCTCGACATAGCAATTTGCAGATTCTTCAAATGCAGGTAATAATAAAAGATTTATGGCACCTGCCCCTGTACCATGATGTCGTCATCAGCCCATATATGATCCCACTGCTGCGACACAGCCTCTGAGGGTACAGGCCATAATCCACCACGCTGGCCAAGTGTTGGCAGATGTCAAAATGTCGTCGAGTTTTTTTGATTCTTCGACATGTCGATTTCCTGACGATGTATTCTTTCACCGTTTCAAATAGTAGTGATGTTATAACATGCACATATAAATTGAAAAAACTCTATTTATTTCCTGCACGTAATCACCAGGTCTCGAACACACGACTTATCTTATCGATTTCAAATAAGAGCCTCATCACTGAGCCACTACATTAATGATTATGTCTGCATGATGTCTTAAAGCAGTGTTATTTCCATTGAGAAAAGAGACAGATCTATATGTATCGTATAGCGCCATCACTTTCCCAAGCTGGAAATAATACTGCTATAAGACATCATGGTACGGGGGCTGATGTACCTTATAATGAAGGAACAAAATATGGTTATATTGTCCGTTGTCAGATGGTTATCAGCAATCATTTGATTAATACTCTTTTAAGGTAATATGTTGTTAACATATTATTTCTTGAGGCTTCTGTAGGAACGAATAAAATGATGAAATTAATGTTATGTTGTAGTGATAATATTATGTCTTTTATTTAATTGTAGAGTTGTTAATTGAAAACATTTACTAATATCGATATGCTACTGGTAAGTATTGAAAGATAGAGAAAAAAGGTAGAACTAAATAATATTTCATGTGGATTTTATCTAATACTAGCGGTCCGCCCCGGCTTCGCCCGTGGTACATGTTTACGTTTTCTCTACATAAGAACCATCCTCGTACTTCAAGGAATATAATAAAAAAAGAATTATTGAAATCGGTTCAGCCGTTCTCGAGTTATGCGCTTACCAACACATTTTGCGATTCATTTTTATATATAAGAAAGAAGAAGATTAGATTTCATAGTTAAGCTCTATTTAACTTTATATTGAGATTTTTAATAAAGACTATGTATAATATGTTCATTGTTTTTATACAGGAGGCGTATTCTTTATTTATTTAATTATTTTATAGTATTTTAATACTGTTTTGTGTTGTTACACGTGTAAGGAAATAAATGTTGATAATAAGACAAATGAAAAAAATACCAAGAACGGAATTTCTTATGAAGTTTTATAACGCATATGAATGCCAAAATTAGCGTAAGTATTTTTATAAGTTATCATATTATTACAGGATATAACAGAGAAGCCGGTAAAAAATTCCAAATAATATTTTGTTTAGCGATTCCGGGAAAACCAATGTTTTTATATAATATCTCTTTTACAGTTTTGCCTCAAGAAAATTCATCTTGATAAGGTTTTTAAATACAGGGCAAAGGGCAGAAATAAACAGCTTTTAGAAAAATAGCGCCCACTGCTTAGCTTCTGTGGATGTAAATATCTTTTAAACCTGTTCTTAAGGTAAACTAAAATAGACTTATTATGACCATAATAACTGTTTTTTATATTCTATTCATTTTAACATGATTTTGTACCCCTTACTAGTTTTAAACATGGTTGAAGTGAAGTGTGGTTCTTATTCCTACAAGGAGATAAGTATAATATAAATTGATATTTTGTACTACTCAAATTTAATAAGATGGGAATACTACGGTAATAAAGACATGGAAGAAACTTATATCGTCATAATAATAAGAAGAAGCTGATTATTATAAATCTGAAAGATATTAAAATTGAATACGTATACATTGTCCATTGTTATAGTTCAAGTTTTGTTAACTAGTTTAGGTCACTAGTATAGACTAGTCGAAAACCTTTCAACCATTTAAGTATTTTTGATCAAACCAATAGCTAATAAAAACCATTCAAATGTAAAACTATGATGAAAAATTCTATCACACCGAATATCTTTGCAATATTAATTTAACAAGCAATTAAGGAATGTCTTGTGCGCATCCAGCGAACCTCCATAAATAATGGTGAAAAATTATTCCCTATCTCCAGATCGGCGCTTGGAGCGGTTTGCCTTCCGATTGGGGGTTTATTGAGTCCTCTGTTACACCGTGTTGTAACAAGCAGTATTTTTTGAGTGTAATAATTGTAGAAGATGTAATTTCAAATGTTCAAATTACTTGTACCTAGATTAAAATTTATTGTTTTTATATATTATTATATAATATTAGGTACAATAATTGTATTATAAATATTCTCACAATAATTTTAAAACTCGATAATTATAGAGGTAATCTGAATATGGGTGATTCTATTATTAACGTTTAAGTGCATCTTAAAGCCTAATGATTAATGGTAAAACAATAATTTGACATCCAATAATTTCAAATAGCAATTATAAACTAAGAGCATTTGATGTTATTTGCAATTATTTACGCGTTTTGAACTCGTTGATTATAGCGATAACTAGCGACCCGCCCCGGCTTCGCACGGGTGCAATGCTGATACTAAATACACTACAGAAAAATTGTGAACGTTGTATAGGTATAAAAATATAGCCCGCTCCGGCATCGCACGGGTATAAAATACATAGCCGGGCGGCCGCAAACGCTACGTCCCGCAATTTTTAAATCTGTAATATCTTCGAAAATATTCACTTAAATCATACGGTGTAAAGGGCCATATAGATCTATATTAAATGAACAATGTATCCATGGTATTTAATTGGTTAAGGATTAATGCTGTATTGGTTAAAATCGCTTCGAAAATTAGCCATTATTTGTCGTAAAAAGTAAATGACAAAAAAAAGTTATTGTGGGTTATCCATAAGAGATAGACATATACCATCGCGGACTTTTCTGTAGATCTTTTCAATGTGTATAATACTTAGTACATTATTTTGATAAAACTCGTAGGGTTCAGCCTGCGTTTGCAATGTAAGCGGAATAAATGTAATTTTTTACGACATCACATTAGAAACCTCAAAAATAACAGTACTTCTCCACTACTTAATGGATCTTATTATACATATAAACCTTCCTCTTGAATCACTCTATCTATTAAAAAAAACCGCATCAAAATCCGTTGCGTAGTTTCAAAGATTTAAGCGTACAAAGGGACATAGGGACATAGGGACATAGGGACAGGGAAAGCGACTTTGTTTTATACTATGTAGTGATGCAATCAAAATATAACTGAAATTACAGTTATTTTATAAGTTCAAGTTTTTGAGTAAATACATAACTAAGCAAAGTTTCGATGCTCACATTATTTACATTGCACTATTGCTAGTTTAATGTTATTTAGACTGTTCATAAATCTACTTGACTGAATATTAAACTGTACTGTACTGTAACAGTGCAGTACTGTAACAGTACATACAACGCCGTCCGTCCGTTCTTACACATGCACTACATAATCTTCTGTATTCCGAAATTACATTACAGATGTAGAACATTAAAATATTTCAACAAAATAAATTGATTACCTATGCTCGCGGTTACTTAACGGTGTAACAGAACCCTATCACCCACCAGCGCTCAGACCGATTAATAATGATCGAAATATTTTAATATTCATAGTCCGATCCAGCCACAGATACGTTTAACCACATTAAATGTTAATTCTCTTTTAAAATGGAACAGGAATTAATGGTTTGGCAAATGGCGCCATTTTTTTCTTAACGTCCTCCGTATAATACTTTCAATGAATGCACTTCCATGATGCTTCTAGGGAATTTAATTGGACGCTTTTATAGAAATAATAAGCACATTTTGTCACTAATTGAAGCGGTTTTTAATAGAGATTTATTATATAAATGAAACCTAATTGTGTACTCGATACGATTTGGACGAATTATGCCCGTACATGGAATAAATTAATTTAGATTTTACCGTGATTCCGTTTTCGTAAAACGTTTTACTTTTCGGATGTTTTTTTTTTTGTAGATCCAAGAATTAAATAAAAAAAAAACAAGAGGACGTTTTGAAAGTATTTTGAGGAAAATGTGAGCAATTTAAAAAAAAAAAGAGAACTTTTCAAATGCTTATGTCAAAGGTCCTTACAAAATCTTATTTAACAATGCTGCAGAACCCTAGAAGACAAGGATCAGTATGTTATTTGCGAAATATTACTGAAGAAGATCTTAAGACTTACAACTTCTTGGATTCGTAATCGTATTTATTTCTGTACAAGTATTTTATAATTACTTTGTTTCAAATACTATATTACCTATATTGTATAGGATCATAGAGTATTTACAGTCTCATAGAGGCTAGAAGATCGTTACATATGTCTAAGTGTATTACTATCTATATACATATATAAAACTCAAAGGTGACTGATATAGTGATCTATCAACGCACAGCCCAAACCATTGGACGTATCGGGCTGGGCATGCAGGTACATGTCATAACGTAGGCGTCCCCTAAGAAAGGATTTTAGAAAATTCATCCCCTAAAGGTGTAAAATAGGGTTGAAAGTTTTTACGATGAAAATTTATCTTTTCCACGCAGGCGAAGCTGCGGGCAACAGCTAGTTATAAGTATATAACTCACACAATGTAACACTAGGTACATAACATTTTTATTAATATGTTTTACTATTCAAACCCATTGCAATACTCCGGTACGTACATCTACATCAATTATTTAATAACGAAACTTAATCTAATCAACGTTTCTTTAATAAACATACAATTCTTATAAATTCCAAACAAAATGCTCATCGATGTCTCCAAAAGCGATAAGCCTGTCTGAATTTTTCATTACAAGCTACATTTTTTTACTTAAAGCATTCGAATTTACATGTTATGAGTAAAAACGGCATTATGAGTTACTACGTGATTCTTCTGTTTTCTTATAAGCAAAAGATTTTTCTAGAAATATATTTATCACATTTTTTGTAACACGTGCCTACTTACGACATGTGGATTTTTGTGTGTTGTTAGTTATCATCACTACATAGTATAAAACAAAGTCGCTTTCTCTGTCCCTATGTCCCTATGTATGCTTAAATCTTTAAAACTACGCAACGGATTTTGATGCGGTTTTTTTTAATAGATAGAGTGATTCAAGAGGAAGGTTTTAGTATATAATTTATTATGTTTTAGACAAAGCGGGCGAAGCCGCGGGCGGAAAGCTAATAACGATATAGTAGATAATAAATAATTCATATATAAAGTACTGCTAGATTGGTTTGGCTTTTTTTATTATTATTGGAATAATAAAAAGCACTCTAAGTGTTTATTTACCACTGCCTCTTTGTAGGCAAGTCATTTTAAAACTGTTTAAGGTATCGCAGAACTAAAAATTCGCAGTTATTTTAAATTTTAAATACTTATATGCCTTTTACTGATTTTTTCCACTGTGATTAAAGGAATATTATTATATTGATTAAATATTATATAGTATCTATACCAATATAATTATAAAGCTGAAAAGTTTGTTTGTTTGTTTGAACGCGCTAATCTCAGGAACTACTGGTCCGATTTGAAAAATTATTTCGGTCTTAGAAAGCCCATTATATATTATTAGGATAAGACCAACAGGAGCGGAGCGGGTGAAACCGCGAAGCGCAGCTAGTATTTTATGTACATTATTCTGTAAACATACTACAATTCTCGGTCACCCCAACAACAGTGACTATCCAAGAAATTTCGATAGCCATTAATAAATGAGAAAGTGTATAGTCCAGAAAAGCAACGTTATATTTAAGGAGATATCGCTTCGCCCAAGTAATTGAAATCCCATTACCAGTGATGAAAATAAAGGAGCCTCCCAACCGAAGGAATCAGATGGCAAATAAAATGTGAATCGACCTTTGTCTTGCCCCGAGCGGGAAAAGATTCAATTTGTCATGGGCTTTGTGTGGGATAGGGCAAGAGAGTAAGAGATGGTAGGATGGAAAATAATGACAATCTATTAAAAAAAGTCATGTGGCACTCGGGGACTGCCGCGGTAAAGCTATTGCATGCCATGCCTTCAAGCCACACCTCCCCGCCCGTCGGAGTGGGGAGCGTGAGGTTTTTCGTTACGCAATTTCTGGATTCGGTCCCCGCGCTCAAGGCCATGCAATAGCTTAAAAATTACAATGTCTTTACAAGTTATAGAGAATCAATTTTTAATCGATTTGAAAGGTCACTGAAATGAATCGGCAAGAAACGCGATGTTGTATTATTTCTATTTTTTTTGTGTCTATTGTCCATATAATTGGAATATGACATGAGATTTAATATTCCATTTAATTTATGTAATGTGACTGACGTGAAAAACACTAGCATCTATTTTGTATCTAATATGTAAAAGACCATACATCTGTCTATAGAAAGAAATTTATTGTTGTAATTATAATTATTTGTGTATCAAAGTTCTCCAGTTGTGTTGCTATAGATAAGAGATTAAAAAAATTTTAAATGGCACAAAACTTAACAAGGATAAGGCACAAGCGCAAGCGATTCCACAATCGCTTCCGCTCATAACACAAAGGGCTGATAGTGCTGACGCAACGCAGTGCCTCAGGGGGTTAGGATTTTTGTCGTCCGACACCTGCCCGAAAGATCCGCTTTCTTGTTTATGAATTGGTATTGAAAATGACAGGCGTTTAGTATGGACAAATAATTGCATTGAAAGTAATAGTTTTAGCGTAATGGAGGGTGGAAATGATTAGGGTAAACGAATTTATTTACGGTACGATTTTCTTACTTTTGCGTATTTGAAAACAATGTTGGATCTTTGTGAAAGTTTTGATTCGTGTGAAGGATATTAGTGTTCGTATTAGTTAGTATAGTTATTCGTATTAGTTCATTTCTTGAAAAATTGTTAAGTACGTTTAAGTAGTTGTGTAAGTGTGAATCCTAGTTACGTTTTGTTATAAACAATTCAGCTCACCCTTATACGGACAAACATAAAAAAATCGTATGAAAGAAAAAAATAATAAGTATCTCTGTTTCAACAGTTATCCATTAGCCTCTTAGCCTCAGGTAAGTGATACAGCTGTAAATAATTTCTATTACATACATTCAATTTAGGAAAAAAGCCTTGATAGTGAACAAGAAGCAATTCTAAGGAACACCGATCGCCCTAAGGGAAATCGACTCGCTACAACATCTATGTTTTTATATGGTAAGTGGCGTTATTTATGTGATTTACCTTTTTTTGTTTTTCTAGCATTGAATAAGGGAATTGTTTTTCATAACTGTTAAATCACTTGTCACCTATGTTTCTTTCTATGTTCAGGCAATAATTGCTTAATCGGTTTATTAACTCTATTTTTAATATTCTGTCTAAAAAATAGACCAATTATTTTTCCGCCAAGTAGAGGTAATAAAAATAAACATCTAAAAATAGGTAATGCTGTAAACATCCCTATATAATTAAAAACGCAGCCCCAACCACAGCCAGCAAATTAGTTACCACCCAATATTTATCGGGCAAATAGCGTCGGCAAACAAAATTTCCTTTTTTCATTTGATCAGCTACGGTGCCTTTGATCCAGATCGGTTATTGCTTTACAAAGGGTAAAGTTGTGTGTTTGTCTCGACCCTTGTCGGTTTTCAGCGAAGATTTAATATAAATTCAGACGTTTTTGTAATTTGTTGACGGTACACAAGTTTTTTTAATTAGTTTTTTGGATACGTAAGGATTCTAAAAGCGAGGAGAACTTTTTGTTTAATTACTTTCATAGGTAACTGGTCCAGTCACTTAAAACTTTTTAAAATTAACAGTGGAATTGAACATATTGTAGTCAATAAATTGTTTTGCTATAATAAGTACTAGGTTATACACGAACAATTATTTTCTGAAAATTATTTCATGTTTAAAACTTTCAAGTTATTTAATATACAAATTATTCGTAATATATTGTTTATTCTATATCCTGTGTCGCAATTAAGCTGTAGTTTTCACTTATAAAAAACTTCAGTCTTGTAAAGTACCTATTAAAACTTACGGGATAAATAATAGAATGATTAAAATGCGTTTCAAATCGTATAAAAATACTTTAATTCTCAATATAAAATACGCTTAATCCAAAGACAAGAAAAAGATTCAATAGAGAAATATAAAATCTCATAATTTTTATGACGCAATCAATCTACTCCACAAACTTGAAACTTCATCATTTGTTAGCTCTCCTTGTTAGTAGTTAAATAATTTAATTCAAAAGAACATTTCTCTGTAAATAAAACTGTAAAAATTACAGTCCATATAAAGTTTGTTTGCGTGTAACGATATAAACGCGGCGTTTATTTCATACTCCATTACCTAATTTATTAATACTATACGGCTAGAATCAACTGATAGTCAAGAACAACATTCAATAATTTTCATTTCGACTTTATTTCTTGTCACCACAACCTTTCTGGGGATGTAGTTGCTTGACACTCAGTTGTGTTTTTTGCAAAATACTTTCATATCTGAAAAATGGTTAAATTAGTATTAGACTTACGAATTTATTCTCCTACGAATGGTATAATATTTTCGTATACCTACTCATTACTCCGAACATTATTAATATGAAATAACTGTATATTCATAAGAGTTTGTACACGGTACCCAACTACGAAAATTTTTAGTTTATTAAATTTAACAACGCGTGATTACACCTCGTGTGTAAACCGCCTTACACAAGAAACTTTCGTCTCGAGAGGAAAGTTGGCAACTAGTTACTATATCGGGATTATTATGGGCTTAAGGCAAAACCAAGTAATTCTGTTTCATATTATTGGACAAGTTTTTTATGATTCCGACTTGAGATTAGGTATAGTAACAATATTATTTGACCACTTGATTGTTTATTAGTTTTGGACTATTGACTTATTGGTTATAACTGTTCCATAATATGCGGTCTTATAGTTTTGGAAGTTTTCGTATGAAGTGCTGTTATTATTGATATTTATTGAGTATATCCGGTAAAAGTTGGATTATGTATTTGGCAATTAATTTAACATACATTATTACTGCTACACTGCCACGACTCATTCTGCTTAATGAAAATAAAAAATTATAATATATAACGAATGTTTAAGTATTCAATAGTATATGTAACGACATCTGTAATCTATCACCCGAAAATTGTAGATACGTTTAGCCATTCTGACGGTATTGAATTATTAATATCTATCCTTCCATTGTTAAGAAGGATAGTAGGATTAGTTCCTACTAGCTATCATGAACGGCTCATAAAATTTTATTTTTCGTTTCCAGTGAAAAAAACAAAAAAAAAAATGTTGTGATAACTCAAAGATTTATTGATTCAATTAGACTTCTTCTAGAAGCACTTTTAAATTGTCATAACACATTTTTAACATTTACCACCGATTCGGAAAGGAGTATCTATGGAGAAGAACCGACAAGAAACTCGATAAAAAATTGAACTGTCGGTTTCCATAATCGGGAGAGATTAGAAATCCATTACATCATAACATTCAGGGAAGAAAGGAAAAAGTGTCATAATATTTACATAATTGCATTACTCAACGCCACCCGTGAAAATATTAGAGGACACCTGCCTCCTAACTTTTGCCTCTAAAAATATATATTTTAAACTTCTTTCATAAATCAGAGTAACTTGTTTACGAAGTAATTTCCTGAGCAGCGGTGGATTTTTGTAAATACTTAAGTTACGTCTACACGATTTGTAAAACATATTTATTTAATTTATAATTATGTAAAAAAATACGTTTTTACATAAGCCGTTTTTTTAACGATAAAAGCTTTTAATCTGATATATAACCGTATATTTATAGGTACTTACATAAAATAATTTCCAGAACAGCAGTTAAAAAAATGTATTAAAGTTCATTCGAATAAAAAAACCATTTAAATAGTTTTAATTTGAATTTGATTCACATGCTGCATTCCTATAGCTTGATTTGATACTAGCTTGCCTCTCGGTTTTACCCGTATTGCTCCGCTCCTATTGGTCTTAGATAAATGGACTATCTGACAGGGAAATAATTTTTCTAATCGGATCAGTACTTTTTGAGATAAACACGGTTAATCAAGAAAACAAACAATCAAAATCTTCAACTTTAGTTTCAGCTTCAGATTATTTATAGATTTGTTTTAATCTCGATTCAGCGCAGTACATACTGAATCACTCAAACCCCTAAATAATATAAAAACTTCCAGTATATTCGGGCTTATATCAATAACTCTCGTCCCCAGTTCCTATGACTCCCTGGAGCCGTTTATCGCACCAACTTAGAGCTGACAAGTCACTGAAAGTTTTCAACTGTTTAACTTTCGTGTTTTATCATTCATACATTGTCCTCTGGGCTGAGTTTGGGACATACTTATAATAGAATAAGGCAACTAAAGGAAATTGGGAAAAACGTTGTGTCCTTGGCCAATCAAGGATCGATTGCTTAGGTATCGCAGTGCAAATGTTTCCTGGGTAGTGGCCAGTGGGTATGCTTTAATAAATAAACTGTAGATGTATTTAAACTATTATCAAAACAATACTTTAAAAACTTACATACTGAAAGCTCGACGTATCACAGTGCAGTGTAGTGCACAATACTGAAGCCGAAAGACCATTCGTATTCGCAACGTAATTTCACTTAGAAAAACAATACAAAAAGATAGATATGACTAATCATCTTGTTCGAACAGAAAATTGGAAATTCTTCTGCTCCATTTTTTTTAGTATTTCAATCTATACTAATATTATAAAGCTGAAGAGTTTGTTTGTTTGAACGCGCTAATCTCAGGAACTACTAGTCCGATTTGAAAAATTATTTCGGTGTTAGATAACCCATTCATCGAGGAAGGCTATAAGCATACATATCATTACGCTAAGACCAACAGGAGCGGAGCCACGCGAGTGAAACCGCAGAGCGCAGCTAGTAAAAATATAAACTTCTTTATTAATAACGACATATTAAGTTCATTTGCCTGCGCATTAAAATGAACTTACATTTCATTTTTTACCTACATAACCAAATGATTATTAAACATAGAACAAAATCCGTTATCTCTTTGAAATGCAGATTAAAATACTAAAAACTCAGTCAATAAGTAAAGTATGAGCTTACAAAGTTATTTCGCATTTTAATATTGAAGTTTCAAGTTGGCGAGACGCTACTGGTTTTTAACAGCGCAATAAAACTGCACAGTTCTTAGGTTTATGTCTTTAGTTACTGCTTTGTCGTTCATTTCGTAACACTTTTACAGATTTATATTGCTTTAAATTAACTATTCCTTGTTTTCAAATAAAGCTTCTGTTTTAACGAGTTTTTAATCGACTCGTTTAGGAAGGGTAGGTTTTTAATTTCAATTATTATAGGCTTGCAGAATTTTATAACAACACACTATATTTTATAAATGATTTTTATTTTTATATTATGCAACAAATTAAAATTTGTCTTACTTTATTGGCGTAGATAATCGTTTCACCGGATTTGTAAGATACCCAAATGTGCAATTATTTCATAATAATTATTTCAAAACCTCTCAAAACATATTTAAATTTCAAACAAAAATCACACACAAAAACAAATACCAGATTGCACTTAACAATTCTAATAATATGACAAAATATTTATTGTTGAAACTCAGTTATTAAGCTGTTTCTAAAAACACAAGCCCAACATGCTCGGCAAAGCCTGTCATAGCGTAATGAATGTTTTGAAAACACTATACACAACATAGTTAGTTACCTACAAACTGTCACTAATTAATACAACTTTTGGTATTTTCACAATTTTCACTCATTCCTTTTTATGTTCGCTAACTTTTATCCATTTTGCTTTATAGAGTTTTCCAACGCTATGAAACAGGCAGTTTCATAGCGTATATCTATGCTAATATTATAAAGCTGAAGAGTTAGTTTGTTTGAACGTGCTAATCTCAGGAACTACTGGTCCAATTTGAAAAATTCTTGCGGTGTTAGATAGCCCATTCATCGAAAGCTATAATAGGCTATTATAATTATATCATCACGCTAAGACTTAACAGGAGCGGAGGCGCAGGTGAAACCGCGGAGCGCAGCTAGTATACGTATATAACTGTAGGCAATGTTAATGTTATGTTTAATTTATAATTACTGTAATTTCAGTTGAGTGGAAGCTCTGCCGAGTCGTGTTTCACGATTTTATTTTAACATTCATGCTCGTTATTTGTGTGATTATTGTACTTCAGTATATTACTGGCGCACTGTGTTATATAATCTCTTTGTGTAATCGTTTGTCAAAGAGTGCGGAGGTATGAAACTGAAAGTCTGTTAAAAAAATAATTTGGTAAACTAAATAATTTGATGCATGATTAATTATTGTATAACGAGTGGGTTCCGTGGATTGGTTTGAATGAAGAATGAAGATAAATAAAAAAAATCAAATTCAAAGTTTTTGAAGAAAAAAAATAATTCTCCGTGCGCTCGAAACGTCTGTTTTGGGTCTCATTTAATATAGCGGTGAAAGCGTTGTTAACTCTGTAATAATATTGTCTACTTATTATTTGTCGTTTTTAGGTAATTATTTATTTCCTAGTAGTATTAGAATGTTTCGCATTCTGTTATCTATTACACTATAATCATCAAAACTTAATTTACTACATTTATTAGGAATTGTCTACAAAATGCAGAATAACTATATTTGGAAGACAGGTGCAACACATAATATTTCACGTTTGCAATATTTTCAGGCATATAAAAATATACAGCTGCTTTTACAAAGATGTATAAAACTATTCCACAGTAGAGGCATCTCAAACAATCCACCTGTACACTGTACAGTGTACATGCGATGCCAAATAAAATTCTCGCGTTTGACGGTATAGCAGGTGTAAAGTGCTGCGTAAACGGCAAAGATTATGTGCGCAGATGTGGCATAGAAACTGTGTGGAATTTGTTTAGAAGAGAGGAGGAAACATCTTTCGTAAGTATGATGACTTTTCGGCATATAATGTAGAGCCATAATCTTATAGGAAGTCTTTTGTGGCATTACTTTTGCGCATTGATAAGAGTGTTAAGTGTAAAATATGCCCAAACTAAAATATAATCGCAAATTATACATTCTGCAAACACATTTCTGGAATATTTGCTATGCTCTTAGTACCATTTTTCATTATTTGTATGTCTCGTTGTAGTTTTTCGAAGATAACGATAACTTCAAAATAAACCGTGAGAGCGTGTTTATATGATAATAATCTATACTAATATTATAAAGCTGAAGAGTTTGTTTGTTTGAACGCGCTAATCTCGGGAACTACTGGTCCGATTTGAAAAATTCTTTCGGTGTTAGATAGCTCATTTATCGAGGAAGGCTATAGGCTATATACCATCACGCTACGACCAACAGGAGAGGAGCCACGGGGGTGAAACCGCGCGGAGCGGCTAGTATGATCATAAAACTAGACATTCACAGACCACTAAACTTATAATCCTTGATATTAAAAGTAAGATAAAAAAGTTAGTAAATTAAAAGTATCAAACAAAACTTGCAACACCTGACTACTCTATGTCAAGCATCGTTTCTCGCTCGATTTGAATTTATTCCCAGTACGAAACTGTTCCCAAACTTTACTGCATTTCGAAGTTTGGAATTCCTAATGTTCGCAGAACTAACACACGATGTCAGGGCTTGCCGTAAAATCTAATAGCTTAGCTCTAGCAGCTAGGTATCTAGGGAATGAAGGAGTCGCGTCAAAGCAGTACAATTATGAGACTTACAATGTTCTCAACCTTTGGATATTGAGGTAATTACCTGGTTAGTGCAATAATGATTGCTATTCGAGTTGTTTTGCTTGCGAATATGCAAGTTTTATCAAAGGTATTGATAGTATTAGCTGTTTAGTGTTTAGTTTGGGTCTGTAGAATTGTAGTTATTATAATATAAGATGTATAATGTATTTCTGATTTCTGATGTGGATTGAGATATTTTAACGCTACGGTAAGAATTATAAACATTTATTTTTGAATGTTAGTCACTACATAGTATAAAACAAAGTCGCTTTCCCTATGTCCCTATGTCCCTTTGTACGCTTAAATCTTTGAAACTACGCAACGGATTTTGATGCGGTTTTTTTTAATAGATAGAGTGATTCAAGAGAAAGGTTTATATGTATAATAACATCCATTAAATAGTGGAAAAGTACTGTTATTTTTGAGGTTTCTAATGTGATGTCGTAAATAATTACATTTTTATCCGCTTACATTGCAAACGCAGGCTGAACCCTACGAGTTTTATCAAAATAATGTACTAAGTATTATACACATTGAAAAGGTCTACAGAAAAGTCCGCGATGGTATATGTCTATCTCTTATGGATAACCCACAATAACTTTTTTTTGTCATTTACTTTTTACGACAAAGGATGGCTAATTTTCGAAGCGATTTTAACCAATACAGCATTAATCCTTAACCAATTAAATACCTTAAATACATTGTTCATTTAATATAGATCTATATGGCCCTTTACACCGTATGATTCAAGTGAATATTTTCGAAGATATTACAGATTTAAAAATTGCGGGACGTAGCGTTGGCGGCGGTATTCCGCGAAGCTGGAGCGGGCCGCTACGTTTTTATATACAACGTTCACAGTTTTTCTGTAGTGTATTTAGT
The DNA here is from genome assembly GCF_061535395.1 of Colias eurytheme. NCBI lineage: Eukaryota > Metazoa > Arthropoda > Insecta > Lepidoptera > Pieridae > Colias > Colias eurytheme. Next base: position 639,072 of record NC_142997.1, on the reverse strand, counting down.
ATCAGCATTGCACCCGTGCGAAGCCGGGGCGGGTCGCTAGTCTATTACATATAATAAAATCGTAGGAAAGTCAAAACTGTACATTGAATATTTTTTTAAAAGAATACATAATCCATGATCTATAATCGATATAGAAGCCAAAAATATAGTTTTTAGAATTTTTGTCTGTTTGTCTGTTTGTCTGTTTGTCTGTTTGTCTGTATGTTTGTCCGAGCTAATCTCGAAAAGTACTGCATAGATTGACTTCAAATTTTGCATGAATATTACTAACAGGTCGTGTGAGGTTTTTTTAAACATATTATCATGCTATCACCTCCGGGGGAGGAGCTGTGAACCTTTACTTTTCTTACGTATTCCGTGTACTACGACAGCGAACAATCTAAAGACTCATGTTTAAATGTTGTTTTTGAGTAAGCCATGCTATTATCTAGCTTTACACTATAAAAACTACGTCATTTACGTAATTTGGGCAGAGAAACTGTTTAATGAATCTTTGTACTATAAAGACAAATTTGATTCAGCGCCATCTATGAGATTTCGTAAAAATCAAATCAATTTACATGTTAACACTACTGAACCCAATGTTAAAAATTAATAATTTAAATATAATTATGTTATTTATTTATTTAACTCTTTAACCCATAATAAATCTTCCCTTCCCTATAAGTTGCGCTTATATAATTCGTGTGAATATACTACATTTTTAAAAGTGAGGGTAGATGTATATTATTTTAAGTCAAACTAGACACCATTACAGTTAATCTAATATTGATTGTGTTCATTGGTTACATTTTTAAAAATCTTCGTGTTTTAATAATTCGATCACGAGGCGGGACTCTAATACAAAAAGGTTAGTTCGTTGATAATTATTATTCCTTCATCATTTACATGTTGTTAGTAAAAATATACTTTGACTGTTAATACTTTTGTTCAGTATTTATCTGTATGATTATTGCTTGGTAATTAATATATTTTCATGTCGTATACCTAATTATAAACATAAGTGTGATGTGAAACTAGCTGGATTTATTTTTACATACTCACAGTCTTATATTTTGTGTTAATGTTAAAATAGTATTAATAGTGTAAATCATAATATTTTTTCAAAGTTAAAAATATTTCCTTTTTTCTGATGGTGTTGCCATCGCATTAAACCGCGCTGTCGTTTCGTTCACAAAAAGTCATGTTATTAGGACCGAATATGTAGCCGCCTCAACTTACGGAAACGAGAGTAACCTGCGTTGTCTGTTAATTATTATATAGTCGAATTTAACGTTACATGGAAATTGGAATCTAAATATATGTATACCTATTTATATTAAATCTGTAGAGGTCAATTCTGCACATGAAATATATTTCCTAAATAACTATCACGAGGTGATTAGAGATCGACATCGACGTCAAAAATGTTTGTCCGTCTGTCTGTCTGTATAACCGTTATAGAAACAAAAACTACTCGACGGATTTAAACGAAACTTGGTACAATTATTTTTCATATTCGTGAGCAGAGCAGCAACTCCATTTTTAAGCTTTCGTCGCGTGTGCGTTCTTAATGCGTGTATCTTAATGGTTAAAGCTACACAGAAATCAAGTATGAAAGAAATGTTCTCCATATTATATAAAAAATATCTCCCGACATCATAAATGTCTATCTTTTATGGTTGAGCTTAGGAGTTCAAAGCTTTCTGATTATATTTGTCTACTAGCTGTCCCCGCGACTTCGTTCGCGTGGAATAGTGACTATGGGACCTATGACCATGGGCTCAGGGTGGGGCAACAATAAAAAATCATTTTTATTTTCATGCTCCCACTCCCGCGCCCACTCGCACTCCCACGCCATATGCCACGTTCAGTCCCAATCCCACGCCCACGCCCACTCCCCTTCACAATTAGTACCTACCAGATCAAAGCCAGGGTAAGCGCCCCACCCAGCCCCACCGTGGCTACGCCCATGCTGAATTACTACTTAACATACAATTATTGAGTAAATACGTACAACCATACTGTACTGTTGTACTACCATAAATAATTAAAAGAATTGTTATTAAAATTTCTTACTAAACTGAGCTAAAAAACTTACGTACCAAATTATTAAAGAAAATCAAGAAATGAAATGCCTAACCTATAACCAAATAGTTACTACATATTGTAATTAAAAATTATGATTAGTATATAATATCGAAAATCAAAAAAGAAATGCCTAACTAATTCTACGTAAAATTTCTTTTAAATTATGTCATATTATTTTTTAGGAACCAGGGGGGGGGGAGAGGAGCAAATTCTATTTCCTTCCTTTCTTAAACGGATGTTTTTAATAATCTATGGTGTAGCCAGTAGCCACTGATCAGCTTAATCGATAGTACTCAGTTTTTATCAAATCCAGAAACAAATCCAAATTAGATCTTTCCTGTCTCACGCACGTAACTAAAGGCTGAAGAGAGAGAGAGCACGTAACTAAACCGTTTAGACGAAGAAAAGTGTATAGAAAAAGGAATAAATAATTTCATAAACTTCCCGACGATCTTTAAAAATAAATTATAACTTTCATTTTTTTCATTCCCACTTTTACCCCTATGTAGGTATAATAAGTGGATGAACCAATTTTGATACACTTTATCTAAGAACCAGCGTCGGAAAATATTCTGCCTAACAAAAAAAAACCGCATCTAATTCGGTTTACCTGTTAGCCAGCTACGGTGCCATAGACAGACACACACACACAGAAATACATAGCGGTCAAACACATAACACCAGTCTTTTTGCGTCGGGGGTTAAAAATATAATACGAAATAATTTAAAGGACATTTTATGTGGAAAATTTACCTATACACCAGGGTAGATAATTTTTGAAACAAAAAAAATCGCAGTAGGATGAAACCCATTAGAAAAGGATATGATAAAAATGTAAGGAAAAATAAATTACGGTCAATCGGAGTTCGGGAAGTGGGAGGGGGGGAGCTTTTAAGAGAAAAAAATGGTTTCTCTCGATTTCTCGATAATAATAACACCTGCTAATTTTTTTCTACATATTTTAATTGTACAGACATCACTTTTCCACAATTTTATTATATGTATTGATGATGATGATTGAGATTATAACACTCTTAGTCCGTTTTAATTTTTATTCACCCGCATCAGTGCCACCTAAAAAATCTTTATATATCGAAATTCAAGCAAAGTTAAGAAAATGAGAAATAAGAGTTCTCAAGGATCGTTAGAGATAAGAGGCTTACTATTGACCGAAAACAACATGTGTTATGCCGAACCTGAAACCGCTTCACAACGAGAATTGCGGCTCACAGCTGACCGCGAACGGCATGTACTATCCTGTGAGACCGAAACCTTCACTGAGGGTATATATAACGTCTCACAGCTGATCGCAAATGGCATATTGTACTATCCCGTGAGACCGAAACCCTCACTGAGAGGGAATTACGTCTCACAGCTGATCACGATCGTCATATTTTATCTCGAGAATTCTGAAACTTTTACTCAATATGAAGACCGTTTGACAAATAATAGGGTGCACCATAATATTATTCGATCTCTCGAAGATGAACATGAGCATAAGCAATGACTAGAGTAGGGACGCGAATATTACCATTATTTGAGACAAGAACGATTAATAAGTTTGTTTAATGAAAGATTAAGAATTGAAACTATTGGTCTCTTTAAACGGACGAATAGCGAGAGGCCCGTCTTATTGCAGACAGATTTCGACATAGTCTTAATGACTTAGAGGTAAACATAGAAGATCAATCTACAAATTCGTTGGTGTGGTCCGACAAAATAATATAAAAGTGGGTTTGCTTATAACCTCACAATCGATTACAGATCATCTTCTGTATAGGCGATATTAACGTAGTATGTTCTTTTTGTAATGCTTTAAAGTGGAGTAAGGAGTCGGCTTTCGTTTGAAGATACGCCGGAACCTTTGAAATCACTACTTTTAAGTTTTAGAGGAACATGTGCAATCTAAACAGTTCTTAGACAATATTAGCTCTTATAGTATTGCGTTTTAAATGATCCTTTGGTGCTCAACAATTATCAGATGCTCCTTTCATTCTTACTTTTAAGATACAAGGTCAAGTTTATCATTTGATAGGATCCCTTTTGCCTGAAGGCCAACCTAAGTTTCTTTAAATATATTTTGTATTCGACTACGACGAATAATCGAATACAAGAAATCAATATTTCTCGAATTTAAAACTGAACTCATTTCACAATTTTAGAACATGTTAATTCATCAGGTTAATCTGTATATATGCGTTTTAAATCGATATTAGAAGCTTTTCCTCAAGATGGTGATATTAATATAAAATTGGTATAAATGCCGATAGACGGAAGTCTATCAGCACTCAGGAATTCCCTGAGCGTGTTATAACGCCCAGGCCGCAGTATTACAATTTTTCCTACAGTAGGGCGACGAATGTATTTTCGCATAGCAACGGAGGGGAACTCGTGGGGGGTAAAGTGACGCGGGCCACGTACCACAAACATGTTTAGTTTGTGGTACCGAGCGCGAAAGAAAGTCATCGTGTTTTTAGTAAAGTTACTATGTAAACTAACGTAATTTATTACTTAGGTACATATTCTATAATGGTGCGCTCAAACTGTTAATCTACATTTAATTTAGATTATTATTTTAATTACTAAGAAATGTAGAATTTAAATCACATTCATTCATGTTTTCCTCAGATATTCGATGTCTATGATTTTCGATGATTTTAAGATTTTCTTATCAGAGTATTCAATTTTAATGTTGTTAAATTTTATAAGAGACAATTAAGAACATTCAAAAATAAAGTGTCAGGTTTTTTTTTTAACGACGAATGACGAAAAACGACCGAATCGCGGACGAAGTCGCGGGCAACAGCTAGTAATAAATAAATCAATAACGAATAGTTCGATTTAATGAAATTGTAACTTTAAGATTAATTAATTATTATCAGTAAAACTTATAAGTATATATTTTGTAAGCAATTGAACGCTACGGGAACGTGATCAGGGAGAAAATTTAATTTGATACCTACATTACAGTCTTTGTTCTGTTATAACAATGAATAAATTGAATTTTATTTATTGCAATATCTTTATTGTTTACGCTTCAATACTGATTTATTAAAAAAATAAAATAAATCTTTGTTGAAATAATTATCTAAAATAATATTACAAAACTGAAAAGTATGTTTGTTTGATTGATTAAATGTGCGAAGTTCAGGAACTTCAGATCCGATTTGAAAAATTATTTTAGTATTAGACAATCCATTTATCGAGGAAGGTTAGAAGGCTTAATATCATCACGCTAAGACTAATATGAGCGGAGCAATGCGGGTAAAATTGCAAGGTACAGCTAGTTGTGTTATAATTTAGTACCTAGCATTTACTAAGTACGAGTATTTAGGAAAAGCTGTTAAGTACTAACGTACTTATATTAACATACACATAAAATGGTATTCATGTCCCCCAATTACACAAAACAAAAGTATGAAACTGTCACAAAAGCGCATCAAATTAGTCAGGCCCTTACCTCGCGAATTCACCATGCATTTTATTTTCAAGTGCTCCGAGGTGCAATGTTTTTCAGTTTCGGCTGAAGGGCCCTCCTAGCTGTGATTACTGGAAGAGATTATTGTTCAAACTGTTGACACGAACGTTCCGTAATTATGGCCACAATTTGCATTGTTTTGTGGTTGAAAAATGCTTTTGTTTGAAACGGTTAAACTAGATTCGCGTAATGTTGTTTTATGCGTTCATTTTGAGTAGTGTATATTGTTTACAGTTAGTTAATAGAACTATGTATAACTTTTTCAAGCTTCGAAGCGTTAATTAGTTTGAAGCTTCTAAGTATTTTATAACATAGACATAATATTATGTATCAACGTCGTAACCTACAAAAAATAATTGTTAACTTTTTCATTGCATTCCAAGAAAACAAAACGAAATAATAACTCTATTATAATGCTTATAAAACATATCAATAGCCGTCATTGTTAAAAATATAATATAACATCATGACATATAAAACTGATATAAAAGGAAACCATTTCATTTAACCTAAAAAGGCTCTTTTGTTTCGTTCGGTTAAATTCATTTTGTTTTTAAGCGTTTATAAGCATTATGAGAACAATGTGAAAATCCCTATGGGAAATATTATTACTTTACCAATATGAATAAATTTTAATAAACTGGGAACGGGCCATTATCCGCAGCTTATTGCAAATAAATGAGTTTATTCATCATTAACTTGCATTTAGATGTTAATTCTCTCATTCAGTACCACATTATTGCTTATAATAATATGTCCTATTGCGTCTAATAAAAAATACTTAATATTATAAATGCGAAAGTAACTCTGTCTGTCTGTCTGTTGTATAGAGATATTTTGATACCCGAGAAAGGACATAGGATAGGTTTTATCCCGGAAATCCTACGGGAACGGGTTTTTATTTGAAAACGCGGGCGAAGCCGCGGGCGGTAAGCTAGTACTTATATAAAAGGCAGCGCATGAATAATAATAAAGTAAGTTAGAAGGATTGATCAAATGTGAAATGTCCTACTCCACAGCGTATGATTATTATTAATGTTTAGAATTGTTACCGTGCCGGAAAATATTTGTTTATGTACAAGATGAAGAAAGTATCATTTAAAACTATGAAATAGATTTTGACTTTATCGATTCATCATCACTTTACCAATAGAAACTTATCATTTTGATCTATACCTATAATAAAAAGTATTATATATAAAAATGTATTTATTCTCTCTTAACACAGTTAATTTACAATATTTAAAAATCAATAAAATCACCACAAAACTACGTCTATCTGAACTAAAAACATTTTGTTTCAATCAGCGCCTACTTCGAATGCGAGTCGCGATCTCAATCCCGCATCTCAAATGAATCCCACCTAATCCCACCATTCGTTTCGATCCGGAAGGTGTACCTTAATCGCTCAATAGGAATTTAGAAACAATGGCCGATAAACGAATTGTAGATTGCGATCTGTTTGGAACAGTGAATATTCTGTATCATTAAGTAGAGAAGTATTGAGTTTACGTTAAAATAGAGTTCATGCACATTGCCATATATCATCTACTGATAGTTCTTTAATGTTTTTTTAACCTATTCATCGGTTTGTTTTCAACATGTAACGAAGAATAGAGTTCCATTCGCATTAGAATATAATTTAATATTAAAGTTGAAATAAAATGCAAATTTCCATTTCCATAAAGTTTTTCACCGAACAAATCTACACACTATGTACATATTTAAGACTTAACCATTTGCAACAATTCCAATAGTACGCACATATTTGATTTCTTCTCAAAATGGCATTGTGTTCTTAAATCCATACATAGATAGTATCTGCTTGACGTATGTTTCGATTGCGGCCGTGAGCGAGCGCGGCCATTACGCCCTCCTCCAAATTGATTAGTATCGTTCTAGAAAAACTTACCGACAACCCTCGTATTTATCTCCGAATTTGAATGATCTATGGATTCCATTGCGTATTAGTTTTATTGGTGAGCAAATTGAAATGGGTGTTTATATCAGTAAGTTTTATGTGCAACTCCTAAGGCTCATGTACTTTAATAATAAGTAAGTAGTTAATAAGACTTTGTACTGTAAAGGATTCCGCTTTTGTTGAATTAATCAATGCTCTTTTAAAATCACCCTTTCACCTTACACTGATAATATATATTATGTATATTTGTTTATTTGCCTATCTACCAAATAAATGACTCTGAACCACGATATAACCGTACATAACAATTTCTCCTGAACTTGTCGTTTTTAACAAGATTGGCCTATAATAAACATACTCTCTATTCACAACAATGTTAATCACTATTTATCCAAGTAAAAATACACGTAAAAGAGTTTTACTTCAACCAAACATGACACAATTTTCCAGATCATTCCAGCAGTACGAAATCGATAAAGCCGCGTCAGTCATCGCTGATAGCAGTTATTTATAACTGGGATAATGTACAGCTAAGAGCAAGTGTGAAGTATGCGATTTAAATGCAGCTCGTAAATCCACACTGCACTGGAGTCGCATTGGCACGCTCTGTGTGCATACACACAGATTTTTGGAGCGGCTAGCAACAGACAGACGGGTTAGTAGTTTGGCTGCTTATAATCTCTATATGAATGGTTAGCAAAAGATTAGGGATTGTAGGTTTATCTGTTCATAAGCTCTATATGCTAAGAGAAATACATGATAATTAAATTTCAACAATCAAATTTTTCGTATTAATATCTTATACCGAACAATTAGCGTAATGATTGCATTTAATAACAAAATAAATGGTAGGCGTTTGATTTATGTTATTAGTGACAGCGTTAAAAGCAGGCAACGCACTTGCAGAGGCCCTACCTCTGCCAATATCCATGGCCGGTATTGACCATATCCCATCAGGCGACTCAGTAGAGTATGTATTGTGTCAGTGCTTCTAAAAGAAGTCTAGGTAAATGAAATAAATATTTGAGTTGGAGTTTGAATTTAAGAGCAGGCAACTGGAGCTGATAGAAAGTGGAAAACGGTCTAAATTCATCAATCACATTTACTTTAAGGTATCCAATTCACTCGCCTCTTGAAAATACCCACATTATTAACCATACAGTTATAAGATTTTAAAGTTTTAGTTCGATTAGAAGCTTGCCAAACATGCGATCCGTGTGTATTCCGTGTAATACTACAAACCGTGTATTGTACTGCGGTAATTAATGTAAAACGCTGCCGGTTTTAACTTGGCCGGAAAATGGGATGTTATGTTTGAACCTTTTGTCCGAAGTTAACTCGCGTATATATTATATAGTTTCGCTCTTTAACCGCTTATTTTGTGCTGAATTAAAATGCTCGGTTATTTTATTTAACTGTTGTGTACTTTAATAATTGTTAACGCGACTCTCCGGATGTTTATTCAAAATAAATGGAGCTTCGAAATTTTTATATTTTTATATCAAAATTTGAAATAATTTATGGTCTATGTATATGCGTCACTTTTATTAAGGTAATATTATATTGAAAAATAATTAATATTCCAAACTGTATAATAATTAATAATCAAAATAAAATTATCGAAATTAATAAACCAACAGTAATAAATAAGTAACTCTAAATTAAAATATAATATTACACGCGAAGGTGTATAATTATACTTCAATTATAAAATATTATTCATAAGTAAAAAACAAATTACGAACGATATTGTCTAAATATCTAGAGGAAATAATATAATTTTAATAATATGGGAAATTAATTAAATTTGTTTATTTACATTTATTTATTTCAACCAGTATGCTAGTTTCAGATATTAAATTACATATAGATGATACGAACCTTTAAAATTTCAACCTATATTTTATGTTTTGTTTACAGATATTCTTCCACTCGTATTTATTGTAAAAATAAAAATAAAATCTCAAAAGTATGAAACACATGACAATACGCGCAGTGAGCGTAATTAAAAATTCACGTATATTCTTCGCGTGGTTGAGTAGACGAGCGTTTTAAATGCTTCTACAAAAATTATGCATTTTACGTATTGACGTAGGTACTCTTACTAAGTGTATTCTCAATGCAATTGCTAATTATATTATGACCAGTGCAGCGGGATTTCACACCTTTTTTTTTGTTTAGTGGGGAAATCTTGCATAGATACCCACGGTCTCCGAGGGAGGGGCCGTGGGTTATGTCGGATTCCTACCGACCAAAACCCCACTGTGTTCCGTCAAGCCGCATCAACGAGAGGGCCACGGGTATTGGTAGAATTCCTCCGTGACCCCATCAGCGGCAGCCCGTCGCCGGGCCCAAACAAGCTAAGAGCCTGCCAGCTCTACCCTCATGGAGCGGCGTGAGCGGAACACGTCTCACGCCGCCTCATCGCACCGGACAATGGACTAAATCAGCGGGATTTCACACCTGCATCTTCACCATTTTTGTACGTTATTGAGATTTTCTTTTATAGTATAGCCCAGGGATTAAACTCAAGGCTCGGTCATTAGAAAGAAATCAACCTCTCTCTAACTCTTCCCCTGCATTAGACCGTAGACTGCAGTATTGAAATGTCATACAGTTGATAAAATATGAATGAAATGTTTGCGTGTGATGTTTTGCGAATATAACATTTAGAAATTAAAGACTTTTAACGGATTTTAAACGTGAATTTTTTATTATTATATGTATTATTTTATCCCGGTGTTTTGAATACTTTCTGACTCCCCATGACCATGCTCGCTATAAAGCTACGCTGTAAAGCGTTCGTCGGGATAGAAATACTCTTAAAATCCGTTAAAAAGTTTTTAGTTTTTTAAATCTTATTACGAGCATACGTATGTACTTACATAGAAATATATAAAAAAAAACGCTCGTTTACACTGCACACGTTTTCAAAACAATTTCAAACAATGGTTAGTTGGTCAACGCCCTTTGCGTTGCATAATATAAATAGGATTTTCATTTGTGTGTTTGTGAGGGTTTAAAAACAGGAAACTGAGTAAGATTTTGTGCCTGAAGTCCCTTAGTTTTAATGTTTATTTAGTTTGTATATTATAATAATATAAATAATTGCGTTTAATAAACTTTTTTTTTATAGGATACTCTCAGTTAGAGCACAGTTATACTATCAGATATTACCGTGGTTATAGATTTAAGCGCGTCACACACGGTGAAGATACTATAATATTTTATCTTAAGATATGGTTATTTTATATTATAGTATCTTCATCGTGTGTGACGCGCTTTAATCTAATCCCTCTTTTAACCCTAGAAAGATAGTCTGCGTCAAAATGACTCCTGCGTTTTCGAAATATAGCTGTATCTTTTTAAATATCGCGAATCCATAACTGTGCTTATAGGACATTTCATAAGTCACTGAGAGCTAACCTATGGTATAGGTGTCAATAAAGTTAGTGTAACCGATTTTGAAATATAACGACTACGTGAGTCAAAATTACGCATGATTATCTTTACCGTGACTTTTAAGATTTTGACTTCTATGGTAGTTTGGATATTTTTTGGCTTATTATTACTGTATATTGTGACTTATGTTAAAAAATTATTTTTATACATATTGAAGCAAATATAGAAAACATTTGGGGATAGAAAATTGGAAGAATATTGTATACTAGCCGCTCTTATGCAAAGCGATGAGGGTCCCTGTAAAGAAACCGATAGTGAAGTAGGAGGACCACGAAATTGAAGATGACGAGTAAAGTGACACAGAAGAAGCTTTTCCCGATGAGGTACAAAGCAAAAATGATATATTACATTCAAGCAAAAGGCGGAGTAGATGCATTAGACTGAATGTGTTCCCTGATGTTCAATAGTAGCAAGACAATGAGATGACCAATGGCTTTATTTTATGGAATCAATAAAATTGCCTGCATATTGCATATTTAATTTATAGCCACAATGTTAACAACAAAGCACAAAAATATCTGAGTCAATAAAACATGAAATATAGAAGCTTGGAACTGTCTTCTTTGTTTATGCGTGGGTGTTTAGAATCACCAGCTTTGATAAGATATTTGCGTGATAATATCTCCAATTTGTTACCAAATGAAGTATCTGGTACATCGTAAGAAAGTACTGAGGAGGCTTTTAGAAAAAAAAACGTATTTACTATACTTTTTGAACTTCTGAAATATGACGAAAGGCAAATTCCTCCTGCAAAAAATGTAACATAGTTATATGTCGTGAGCATACGTTGATATGTGCTAAACTTGTTTCTCACAATTTTTAGGGTTCCGTAGCCAAAATGGCAAAAACGGAACCCTTATAGTTTCGTCATGTCCGTCTGTCCGTCTGTCCGTCTGTCCGTCTGTCCGTCTGTCACAGCCGATTTACTCGGAAACTATAAGTACTACAGTGATGAAATTTGATGGGAATATGTGTTGTATGAACCGCTACAAAAATATGACACTAAATAGTAAAAAAAAGAATTGGGGGTGGGGCCCCCCATACATGTAACTGAGGGATGAAATTTTTTTTTTCGATGTACATACCCGTGTGGGGTATCAATGGAAAGGTCTTTTAAAATGATATAAAGTTTTCTAAAAAACATTTTTCTTAAAGTGAACGGTTTTTGAGATATCAGCTCTCAAAGTCGTAAAAAGTATGTCCCCCCCCCTCTATTTTTATAACTACGGGGTATAAAATTCTAAAAAAAATAGAGGTGATGCATGCTAATTAACTCTTTCAACGATTTTTGGTTTGATCAAAGTATCTCTTATAGTTTTTGAGATAGGTTGATTTAACTGTAATTTATTATATTTGCTGCTACGGAACCCTTTGTGCGCGAGCCCGACTCGCACTTGGCCGGTTTTATTTTATATAAAATACATACATATAAAAAAGTCTGATAATTGTGGTCAAAAATAAGTTTTTATTAGAAATAATACGAGTTACAAGAATTGTAGATTTAAAGCAGACGTGTAATGTTTTCGTTTTTTATATGTATAAAAATAATCAAAAATAAATTATTTGTAATATTAATTATTCTAATATAACTGTAAATATATAATAACTTACAATTTATAGAAAAAAAACAATATACCTCGACTTAGAGCTAACTAAGAAACATGCGTAAATTTGACGCATGACTATCTTTCCCGTACTACTAAATATGATTATCTTTCTAGGGTTAAGGTAAATTTCTATATACTTACGCATTCACAGCAAATATAGGATATCAGCCGTCTATTTCCTGCCAGACCAAGATCTTTTTTGTACCTCCACCAGAAATCGAACTTAGGTATAAGTTATGTATTCATTGACATGTTAACCACTGTACCCAGGAGGTCAAACTCCAATCCAATAGATTTTTGTTATGACCATTGCCCAAAGCACACAGCACTCTATCACGGTGCGGCCAATCGGTTCCATGTTGACAGATTGACGGATTGACATATTAATCACACGCGGTCTGTTGAATTGACCTGGCACCTGTGTAATCTATAACTGTTAATTTGATAGTTATTTGTATGAAGAAGTGTAAAAGAAGTTGGTTTTGAACTTGTATCTAATCAGCTTGTTACGGCCGCTTCCAGATTGAACTGGATCAAAATAAAATATGGCCTATATACGATTAAGATAGACAGTACAAACATGCAAGTAAGTTAATTTGCGTATCGACGAATTTCTATATTAATCATTTTAAACCGATTTTTACAGTCAAAAATGCTTTTGAAACGGCAATGTTTCAAAAGCATTTTTGACTGTAAAAAGTTATATACATTTTTTATAGATAAAATTATAAGTATACTAGATTTCCACCCGCGGCTTCGCCCGCGTTTTCAAAGGAAAACCCGCGTAGTTCCCGTTCCCGTGGGATTTCCGGGATAAAACCTATCCTATGTGTTAATCCAAGTTACCCTCTATATGTGTGCTAAAATTCATTGTAATCGGTTTTGTAGTTTTTACGTGAAAGAGTAACAAACATCCATACATCCATACATCCATACAAACTTTCGCCCTTAGAATAATGTGTAATTATTCTAAGCTTTCGCCTTTATAATAGTATTAAGATTTATTCCATACTATTACTATCACCTTTTGGCAAAAGCTACTTAAAAGCTCTTGAAGCATGAACCAGATTATTTTGAATAATACTGTTTGGTCACAGAAAAAATCAGAAAAAATACTGCATTTGAATTTTAAATCCAACAATTTTTCTCTTGACATACTAGCTAAGCCGAGTTTTAACCAAATTTGTTTTTCGCTGCATAAATGGTTTTAAGCACATAAAACCAATTTTGGCAAGAATTTTTAGTTTTAAATAGTTCCTAAATACTTTGCTGATATAATGGCTAATGCGGTTTATTTGTTTATGGTACAGTTTAAATACATAGGTATCTATAAAATGCGATAGAGTTAACGATATTGTGTAACTATAATATCTTATACAAGGTGGGCCAAAAGAAGTCATCCGATGTTGTTTGGCTCTCATTTTTTTTCTAAATGAAAAACTTCGATTCTGTTTTTTGATTATGTTTATTTGAACCTTTAAAATTTTATTGGTTAAGTCGAGAAGATGATATCGGCCAAATGGGCGCCGTCACAATTGATTGCCATACGGGCTCGTTTTATGGCATTTCTCATCACTTCAGCGAGAACTTCGGGCGACAAATTCTCGCACTCGTGTCTAATGTTGTCCTTGAGGGCTTCCAAGGTCTCAGCCTTGTTCATGTAAACACGGGACTACAAAAAAACCCCACAAAAAAGTCTGGAACGGTTAAATCGGGCGATCTTTCGGGCCAGTGCAAATCGCTAAAACGAGAGATGAGGCGACTCGGGAAAGCCGCCCTCAGAATATCGGTTGTGGCTCGCGCAGTGTGTGCCGTTGCTCCGTCCTGTTGGAACCACATATTCTCCAGTCCTAATTCGTCCAATAGCGGCAGAAAAAAACTCAGTCAACATGGCCCTATGGCGTGCACCGTGCCCGTAGCATGTTTCCGGCAACAGCGGCGATATTCTCGGCAGAACGGGCGCTCCGGGGCCGGCCACTCTTGGCAACGTCTCGTGTGGTCGCATACTCTTCAAGGTTGGTGGCCAAACGGCGCAGTGTTTGCGCAGTCAGTGTAGGACGGCCGGGGAATCGGCGACGAATTGTTACGCAAAAAAGTTGACTCGATTATTCCGCGTTATTGGGTACTGTATCGCTAAGGTATCGCTCCATGGCTTGTTCACTTGTATTCTACATCTGTCCAGTACACAAATGTCAAAACAGATTTGACATTGGCGGCCATTTATAAAAATGAGAGCATCTTCCAATAGGGTGATTTCTTTTGGCCCACCTTGTAGTAATGTTAAAACTTAAAACAAACAAAATAAACACATTACTTTTGTGTTAGAAATTGAAATGTCAATAATTCTCATTTAAAAAACCAAGCTAAAGTTTCTTAACCATTTCCTTCTGATAATGTCACTGATAGCTTATTTGCCACTTTTTGACGATTTTAACTGCCATTTTAATATTAGCTAAACAAACACACAATACATACAAAAGAATTACATTTCTAAATCCTATATTACATAATGCTCTAAATTCCCCTTTTCTAAAGAACCTTAGAAAAGCCATAATCTCAATTCTTACACTCAGAAAGTAATTTTTAAAATGTAGGTTGTACAGTCATCAACGCTACACTGTGACTGATTAATGTGTCATCTCTATAAGAGTAGGGTTGGCACAAATATTCATTCATTCATTCGAATTTAATGTGACTAGATTTTATAATGTAAAATATAGGATCAAGAGCTGCGTGGTATAATTAATTTGTTACATTCAATATTAACGAAATCTCAGTCTACCTATTTATAATTCTAAATGCCTGGTTAAAATAATAATACATCTAAATGTTAAGTTTTATAGAAACTTATAATCATATTGATTCAATCGAATCATACGAAATTTAAAATATACTAAGATAAAAAATATCGTCAAATAAATAGTTTGTAATACATTAATTTAATTTTACTCTCCTGCTCCTCCTCCTATAGTATTCTACAAATAATAATATGTATAATATTATATTAATATCTATAGGTAGTTGTTTTATGTTTTTTTAGTAACCTATTTTACATTAATCTCATTTCTGTATATGTAACGATTTACCAACCCTATCCAGAGAACGTATACTATGTCAAGGTTTGGAAAATTTCCTTCTATTTGCTTGAATTGAGATTTTACAGACTGTGATAAATTTTACATTACAATGTAGTGTGTAACGTATCATGTATGTTTTGTATGTGTGCGTCATACTATATAGTCCTAAGGTTCTACAGTTTAAGAGCAGTTGTGCACTTGTAATAGCAGTTGTGAATACATTATTATACACCCTACAGTCTAGTAAAGTGTTTCATTAATAACAAGCCATTGCATGGCGACCCTGCCAGTGCTGCCTCGCGGCAGTACTGAGCTATGGATCATTTTTGAAAAATAATACTTTAAAAGTTAAAATTTAAACAAATAATTTTTATGCGTATTCGCAAATCGCAATGTACCGGATAGAAAATTTATCAATATAATAAAAAAATCGACGAACGTGAATATGGAAATTAAGAACAGAATTTATTTGACGAAGAAAGTTTTTTTAAAACAAAAAAAAACTATGGAGATTTGGAATATCATCTATTTATGAAAAATTGTGAAATAAAATTGGAGATTTGGAAGGATGCAGCTGGAGCCGGGAGATCAGCCAGTGTGAATAGCAGACGTTGACCAAATTGACCAGAATCCCGAATGTCCCGAAATTCAAGAGTGACGACGGAATAAAAGTTTAATTTTGTGAAAAAAAAAGCTAAAAGTGAAATTTAAAGTTCAAGCAGTGTATGTTACATTAATGTAAGGTAACTAATTATTTTAGTTAAAAGCATCGTTTAAAAGATTTTTTTTGTCAAAAACCATTATTATGTTATAATTATTTATTATACATAAATATATATAGCTATGTATAATCAAAGTACTTAGTAACAGATAATTCTATTAGTTCATTGTTTGTTTTATAAAGCGCTACCAAATAGGGAAATGGTATGCAGCGTCTGTAATTTCGTCTCATATTTCGTGCTACCATGTAGGTAACTAGGTAGTCACAATGCATCGTTCTGTGCATTTTATAAAATGTTCGTAATGAAATACGATCTTGTCAATTCAATTGAGTGTGAAACTTTAATTTTTTTTAATTAACATTTTGGATTCGGAGGGTCACACTAATTTCATAAATAATGATTGTACCTAATGAAACTTATATTTCAATATTTTAAACATGATTTAAAGAGACTAAAGTAAAAGTATATTCTTATTTGATTAAATGAATTACCATGATAAATATCTAATGATATTTTGTGAAGAATAGGCGAAGAGAAAAAGTAAATATTTGTCGTTGTATGAATACAAAAAAAAATTACTCAGATTGTTTTTTTTTTGTTAGGATATAGACGGAATCTTAGCTTGATCACCTAAGTTTTTTCTTTTATATTCCTATCAAAAATTAAATAATGTGACATTTAATTACCCGAAGAAATAAGAATTAATATTGTATGAAAAATAAAAATAAATTAGCCTGAGAGCTACAATTGAAAAGTGAAATGATATGATTTTTTGTTAGAAACAAGGTACACCAGGATACAAGACAGGCACGAATCCTTGTAATTCTGATCATGATTAGGTCGAGCTACCACTCGTGAAGATAACTTGGACACATGGTACCTATAAATAAAGGTATAAAATATAAGATAATATAATGATGTGTTAAAAGAACTGCCTGAATTAATGTTAATGTTATAAATAAATAAATATATTTCTTGTATCTTGAATTATTGAATATAATAAGATGAATAATATAAAACACGACGGTGTTATTAATTATAATTATGATAAATATTAAGAGGGAAGATTACCCTAAATGAAATTGTGTATCTTGATATTGTTGTACGTATGAGGAAGTACATAAAGAATTGAAGAAAATTGAATACAGATAATGAATATTATGTCATATGTAATATATGAAGAAAATTGAATACAGATAATGAATATTATGTCGTTTCTAAGTATAATGTGTAAACTGTAAGCACTTAAATAAACGTATTCTATGAGGATATATTGTAAGTGTATATTGAAAGATAATTATTATTTTACTCGGATATGACTATTAATTAATTACGGACTGTGACATTTTTAAATACGGATATGACGATAAAATATTTTCTAATATTGTATACTTTTTCCATTATTTTCGTACATGAGAAGTTAATTAAAATTATTTGTTTTAATCTATTAGTATTAGTTACTATGTAGTGTGTAAGCCAATGTGTAATCGTGTAGAATGTTCTTTTTTGGAGTTTTCAAAATAAGTATGTACTTAGTAATAGGTTGAAATTCATTTTTATGTTAATTTTGATTTTGTTTACTCGTTTATATGATAAGTATTAAGATATGTAACCAAAAACGTAGAAAAAATATTTTGCATTATATTCAGCTAAAAAAAATATTAATTACTATTTT